>NW_015113739.1:6749-67243 GCF_001443285.1 Poecilia latipinna
AAGCCAATTTATTTTACGGAAGAATAAGAATAATAATAATAATTTACAGCAAGGTTTCAATAGGCTCTCGCAGCGCTTAGCTGCTCGGGCCTAATAAATGAGAAACTCCTAATCCCTCAGGCTGGTTGCATTCCAGTCAGTTCACGACTTTCACTGGGGATTCTTGTTGAGGTTACTTCACCACATGAACTATCATGTGACCTTTAAAAACTCTTCATGTGCCTTTAGCAATTAGCTTTTCATGAGAAGATTTAATAGTTTGGAGGGGGGGGATTATAGATAAATGCTTAAAAAGTAGACAGTGAGAAGTTATCACCCAACTGTTTGAAAACTTGATTCTTCAAAAATGCAACTTCTCAGGAAAGAAAAGTATATATATTGCTTCTAAATAAATAAATTCGCATTGTTTGGTTATACATGAAAAAAATCTGAATACATTTGTTAATGGATTTGAAGAGTAATGCTAATGATATTTATAATTTATGTTTTCTTAAAATCTTACATTCTCCTAAATTTTTAAGTTTAACTTATTGATTTAACAATTATTTATTCATAGCAGCTGGAGTTGCCATAATGTTACTGAAAACAAGAAATCTGAATTTGCTCTAAAAAATCTGATACTTATGACACAGTTAAAGAACTCCCTCAAAGATGTTAAGAAAAATATTTCAAAATACAACCTGTCTTTCCAATTAAAACCTGTGCATTACTTCTTAGATGGAAAGGAACCAAAGAAACTTAAATTTTTGTAATGAGCTAGACTTATTTGGACAATTTTCAAAAATGTTAAAGTTTCCTCTGGAAAAGTATATAAAAACTGCCAAAGAATTTTGTCGGTGAAAGTTACAATTTGATTAAGCCCGAATTGTGACTGCAATAAGTCAACTGATGAACCTGAAGCTTTTTTTCTTTAGAATGGTCTTCTGCCTTAGACTTCTACACTGCTATAACTAAGAACAAGTACATTTCCTTTTTTTTTTTTTTTTTTTTTTGTTTTCCCCCTTGGAGCACACGTGCAGGTCTTCCTAATGTTACTCATTTCATTACATCATAGCAGCTGAGAAGCACAAAACTGATCGCATCTGCTGACCAGGGAAATGCTCAGGAGACAGCTGTGTGACTGTGTGTGTGGACACGCACTGATGTTCCAGAGTCACATGGACGGCCAGCTGGAGAACGTAAATCAAACCCAATTTTGGAAGAAATGAAAGATTCTACTCCACCCTTCCCTCCTGAGGCTTGGCTGCGACTGAGTGTTCTCACTTTGACTGAATGAGCAAAGCGTTTTTACACATGATTCATGCTAAACCCTCAAAATTAAAATTACTAACCAAGAGTGTGTAGCCACCTCACTGAGTGAGGGTGAGGGAGTAATGTTATTGGATTTTTTTAAATTTTGTTTTTGCACTTGCATTTTGCTTTCACATGACCTGTTTTCACTTATGGACATTAGAGTGTGTCTTACCTGTCATAAAATTAGTTGTGTGAGCATATTTTGATTGCAATTGTTACAACTGATGCTTAAATATTTAATGGTTTAATTGTGGTCTTCATAACAACATTTTTTTATTTCATTTATGGCAGTGTGCTGGTACATGATTGGACTTATCAAATTAAACTAAATGATTTTATTGAGTTCTGTATGCACAAAGTATACAAACATTAAATATAAATATATTTAAAGAAACAACTATTTGACTTCTATCATTAATAAAAAGGCAGCATATCTTTTTTTTCAGTCTGTTGTAAACTTTATGTGCAAAACATGCAGGAATTAGTTCTGCTGCAATGTATTTGCTAATTCCTACCCTGAAACAAATCAGCTATTCAACATAGGAATGAATATAAGGTCATCACTGGTGTTCTTCAGTCAGCTGAAGAGCAAACTCGTGATGTCGAAGAACAAGTCTTGTCATTGTTTCCACTGACTAATTCCCAGATTACAAAATTAGTGGAGCTTAAATCACACCAGGTGCCTTAAAACCCAAATAAAGAGAGCAGTGGAGTGTGGTGAAACCTTTTGTGAGAGTTGGGACGTCTCCTCTGGACATGGCAGCTAGCAGTAATGAAATCACATAGATTTGTGACATGTAGCATGGTCTCCTCCCAGCATAAAAATGGTTACTGAACATGTCCTAGCATGATCAAAGGCTATAAATGTGGATTGTGTCATAGTAGCCTGTGGAAAAGGTAAATGTGTCTTTGTCATCTGTCTTTGAGCACTGAAGTCTGGCGCTGATGTGATTTAGGCTGCAAGAGAGGGCGGTTTCCATGGAGCAGTCTTGCATTCGAATGCCGCAGAGCCCCCGGAATCTGCCTGTGCCCTTCGGGACACTGTGTGGAATATCTTTGGCAGAAAACAATTCCATGCCTTAATATTTTAACTGTATTTTTAATTTACCCATGCTATTTTATTGTGCAAATGTAAATGCATTTAAAAGTGACTTAGAAGATTTTTCCAAAGTGCGGTTTTGGACACTTCACTTGCTTATGCTGGCACATCTTATCATTCACTCTCTTATTTGTCAAGCTGCAGGGGTTTTTTTTTGTTGTTTTTTTTTTGCATACATAATCTTTCATTGCCTGTGTTTATATAGAAAACAGCTGGAAGGCAGTGTAGAAATGGTCAGCAAATGATTTATAGGGTAGGAATTTTGGAATAGATATCATAAGGAAGCTCAGACAGGATCAAGAGATAATCTGGTTGCTCCAGTTGTTACACTGTGTTGAATTATGACAGTGATTATAATATGTGCTATATTTTGCAGCTATGCTTCTGAATATCTATTGCTTTGATTATTAATAACAGGATCAATCTGATTTATTCATCAAAAGTATTGAACAGTGAACCCTAGAGGTGAAGAGGGGGAGGGGAAGAACAAAGGACTCACAGAAAATGGTGGGAAATCAAGATATGTTAGAGAATAATTGGATGCTGGTGTTAAAATCCATCCTTTCGTTGCTCACTTGTGTTTGACTTATTCTGGTGAGAGAAGGTAAAGCATCTTTAAACCAAAGAAAAGGAACGGGCGGAAGGAGGATGGGAGGGAAGGCAGAGGCGAAGGAGAGACAGCAAAGAGCAGAGGGGAGGAGGCAGTGCTGTTGCGTGTGCCTCCGCTGTCATTCTGCTGCTGCGTGGTTCGGCGGCAGGAGGGCGTGCAGAAGGGAGGAGAGTGGAAAAAACACTGGAGAGGAGGACAGAAAGGAAAGAGAGAAAGGGAGCGCCTGGGCTGCACTGCAACTGCAGCAGCTGCAGCAGCTCGTCAGGAAGAAAGAGGGAGATAGAAGGATACAGAGGGAAGGAAAAGAAAGCAGCAGGATTGTCTTGGAGGGGGAAATTTACATGTATGATTCCACACAAGGAGACACAAGGAGAGGAGTTTGACTAAGGAAGACTGTTTTCCCCCTCCTGATGCATTTTGATAATGGTCTCATGGAGGAGGCGTGTTTGGGAATAGTGTGAAAGGCAAAGAAGGAGGTTTGAAGATGGAACGGACGGATAGCACCAAGGCATACGGCCAAGCAGATGGCAAAGGAGTAGGCATGGCAGCTAAGAGGGCCAAGTCTGGAGTGCCCCAGAGCACACAGCGTGGGGAGCTGAAGGTTTATCGGGCTGGCAGTTCTGAGGGCAGGATACCAGTGCCCTCCAATCTTCGCAAGCAGAGGTCGATGACAAACCTGGCTGTCCTCACTGATGCTGAGAAGAAGCTGCACCTATATGAGCCAAAGTGGTGTGATGACATGGCCAAGCCTGGAACAGGGCAGACCAAGACCAACAAGCCAAAGACCACAGGGGGTGGCAGTAGTGCCGGCGGGGGTGCCCCCCTTTCTCGAAACCTATCCAAATCTGAACATTCACTGTTCCAGGGAAAACCCAAGCCCTTCAGCGCCCTAGCTGCTCCCTCTGCCCTGAGCAAGCAGAGCCGAATACCTCGTGGTCCATTTGCTGAGGTGAAACCTTTAAGCAAAGCACCTGACGACGGAAAGTCAGACGATGAAATCCTCTCCAGCAAAGCAAAGGCCATCCCAAAGAAAGCTGGAGCCGGAGCTGGAGGAGAATCTGGCTCCAAAGCCCAGGGAGAGGAAGGAGGAGATAAGCCTTTTCTGAAGGTGGACCCAGAGCTGGTGGTGACAGTACTAGGAGACCTGGAGCAGCTTCTTTTCAGTCAGATGTTAGGTAAGTAGGTTTGGGTGTCGTACTACGAGCTAGAAGCACTCATCATGCTATCCCCTTCTCTGCACCACGCCCCCTTTGATACAGCAACACGGCACCTGCTTCTGCTGCAGGTCGACATTTCTCCTGAGCGAGTTTTTTTTGCAGTTCACCAGGGGGAGGGAGCACAGCATGCTGGTATTCCTTTTGTTTTATTGAATGCTATTTTAGCTGAACTGTTTCACAGAAAGATGAGCAGATACTCGGACATCATAGCACGCCATTGTTCATATTCTTCCAACATGTGGCTCAGATGTCTGATGGCCAAAGGCTTAAATTATCTGAAATGTGCTCACTTGCTAAATTAAACATTACAGGATGACTTCATGAAGCCTGGGGGGGTTGTGAAATTACTACCAGCAGATTGATTATCTTTCTAAAGCTCTCATTTACTGGAACATGTGTTGGAGGCTCAAGGCTCCATCTAGATATCCATGCACGCTTCCAAAAAAACCAAAGATGTTGACAAAAAATGCTGAGAACGACATTTTGCCATATTGAATTCCTTTTTCAGACACATATAAACCTCTTCTCAGCTTCAATCATCTCCAGAGTTAGGTTTACACCTTCTCTACTACTGTGATCAGGTTTTTGGAGGTCAGGTTTTTGGATAGACTTCATACATGAAAATAGGATTTTAATAATCCAAGATGGTGATTAGGATTCTGATGGCTGATTCTTTTGTGTTTTCTTTCTCTTCACACATGTAGAGTCGTTTGTATTCACTGGCAAGTGGAACATTATCACCTGTAGTCACATCAGAGAACAAAGCATTATCTTTGGAAATCTGCCAGATGTTGTTTAACACAAAGCCTGGTTTACATGCACTCAGTCTTTCCTAAAATAAAAAAGATGAAAAAGATGTTTCAGCTTTTATTTTACTTAAATACTTGATGCTACATTTAAAACTGCATGAAAGGAATGTGATCCCCTATAAATATAACCAGAGAGAGAAATTTTACATTGCAATACCACTGATGAACCTGGATTACTCGATTGATTCATCTACACAATTTCACGCACCGCTATAGTAGAGCAACATTAAATCTCATACAGACAAGCATGCTTTTGCTCACATGTGATTTACTTTGTATCATCAACATGACTCCTCAGGCCTTTTAACGAACACATCTGTTGCGATTCGACATGTTACCCGTGCCTCATTAACCAGTATAGAAATGAATCATTCAAGTTTGTCACAAATTATATACCAGCCAGTAAGAACTGTAAACAACACAGGGCAGATGGCATCATCCACACTTCCATGTCCTTTGTGGGACTGCAAGGAATTGTAGCACAAGAAGAGTATTTCCCTATTTCCAGACGCCTGAAGGTTTTAAAGATTATTTGCAAGTACATCAAGGGTCCTTCATTATTGAGTTCAAGTAGGGAACTGATTATTTGTAGTAAAGATGAACATGGTGTGGTGTGAAATGTGCGTATCAACCCCAAAGCAACAAAAAAATGTTGAAGAAAATGCTTACTGAAGCTGGCAGGTGAGTGTCATTATCCACAGTGAAAGAAGTTCTATTTTAACTTGCTCTGAAATGTCCCTCAGTATAGTAGAAGCCATTGCTATAAATGCAACATAACAAGGCACAATACATTTTGCAAATACATTCAGAGCAAAAGTCTATAACTTATGGAGACTATGTGAAAATAGGCTCTGTGGTCTGATGAAACCAATGGTGTAATGATCATGATTATAAGTACATTTGTGGGGAAAACTAAGGACTGGCAACACTGGGTTGTATGGGTGTTAAGGTCAGCTGTGACTTTAAGATGCTAGCCATGAAAGTTAAAGCTCAGTCAAAAGTGAATCTGTCACCTGGAAGTCCCTCAACATGCCACCAAGCTGACTGAAGGACAACAAAATCGATGTTTTGAAGTGGCCTTCACAAAGCAGAGTTCAGACCCAAAGAACGTTTGACTGAACAAAAAAGTCATGTGCAAACAAGATGACCCATAAACTTGACTTATTCACATCAATCCTATGCTGGGGTATGTAGAAGGATCCCTAAAGGCTTTGATCTAAATCATAATGTTTTTAAAAGTGTTTATAAAAAAATGTTTATAAAGGTCTACATTTGAAATAAAAAAAACTGGAAACATGTCATTTTATTTTAATTTTTAAAGTGATTCCAACAAGAGTCTGTTGTTACTACTGCATGCAAATGTGACTCACTGTTACAGACTTGTTACTGCAATGTCGTCTTGGCAAATCAAGACCTTTCAAAGATGAAAACCTGACTGTTCAGAATGCTGATGTGGCTACTTGACCTTATTTTGTATGCACAAACATATCTGACCCTAATCTTGGGTGACCCTGTAGTGCCAACCATCTTAAAGTACATCTGGACGCTTTTACCTGCATAACCTTTATCTTTTGCCTTAGAAACTTGCTTTGTGCTTTTCATACCAAAAATCTCCTTGTGGATTATGGCGGGACTCTATTATGAAAGACAAAAACAATAGGCCAATACCATAGTTCACTTTAGATGGTCTTTATTGTGCTCATCATCAGGTGAAAAAAAGTTGGAGAACCTGTGCAGCATATTGACCATATATGTCCAGATAGGATACATAAATAAATAAATAAACCTGCAGTTCCTTCACAGCAGCTCAAAAGTCCATCACCATCAGTGTGACCTGTTTGGAAATTAAACTCAGTTTCAGGGTTGGTCAGACCTGTTTTATAGTCACAGGCTCTGCCCACAAGAAAACACAACAAAAACAATTACTAATAACTCAGATAACTATCATCAAAATATACAAAATGAAATAAGTATAACATTGAAAAAACAGAAGCCTGTAACCAAAATGCAATACTCAATTTAATAGAAAACACTCAATTAATACCGTGTCCTGATGACGTCATTACGTCGTCACGTGACTCCCTCCCGGCGCGTTTTAATCCGGAAATAGCTTAGTTTGAATATCTGAATCGGGAAAATGTTTGACACTGAAAATAAGCTAGGATGGATATAACAGCTGAGGCAAGAACACTGTGTGTACACTTCTCGATGAATCGCGTCAGTTTGTGCTGAAACCAAACAGTAAGTTAACGGGTGTGCATATGTTTGTACGCTTGCATGTCGGCACGGACTTTACTGTAGGACTGCGTCGCAGCTCGTGACGTCACATGAGTAAAACCAAATTACAATAGTTTCTGTTTTTCACATCATTTTATGAAATGTCTAATTTGATCACTATTCTTAAACGTACTTTTTAAAATTTAGCAGTGGTTAGTGTCTGTATTTTGCTTTCTTGAAGCAGAGCAATAATTCAATTCTGAAAGACACCTTTGACTCACTCTATTAGCTTGAGTTAAATTTATTTAAGTTATAACTTAACATCCAGTCAGCATGCATGCTACTGTAAGTAGCTTTATATTTATGGCCTACTGTACATTCAAGGCACAGTCAATGCCTTATATTGAGCTGCTTCAGCTGCATACCTTATAATGAGCTTCCTGAAAGAATGGTTTTACTTTTCAACATAGAAGGTCTCTTTGTTTTCCAGCAAAACATCAAGAATTATGTAGTTAGTTAATGGTCTCATTTATTAAGCTGTCCATGTAAATTTATGCTTCAATCTCAGGGATAAAAAAATATCCAAATGCTGCCTTTGCAATGTGAACATAAAAATGTGTTCTTCATGCTGAATTTGTACATTAGTGGACCAAAACATCAGGTCCACTTCAGATAAGAAGTTTGAAAACATTTTTCAAAGTGACTGTTTTTGCAGCGTTGAATCCTTGAACAATGTGTATTATTAGAACAGACCAATTGTTGAATGCAAAGTAAAAAAGAAAAGGAACAACCTCATTTCATAATAATTGTCTGGGTTCTGTCATGTCAGATCTCTGTTATAATAACCTTTATTCGTTACAGTGGAAAGGAAAATGGGACAGGAAAATAGTCGACATTGTTTCAAACATTAAAGACATTCTGGAGTCAAAAATTTTTACTTGCATATTTTCAGGTAAAGATACCACATTCAACATTAAATGTATTACAATTATGTATTTGGCAATGTTTACTTTTCCTCATTGTTTTCAGAGTACTGCCACTTCACTAAGCAATGTCAAAGCTTGTGTAATAAAGTAAAAAAAAATCTTTCTGGGAAGATAGAACAAAGCAGAATAAAAAGTAATCATGGCACCTGATTAAAGCTGCAAAATCTTCTCCTTACTATCTTTGATTATTTATTACACTGTCTTAATGAATTCAAGCCATGTGCAAGACCTTCAGTGTGATTTGGCCATATTTGAAGAGTCAGAATTTTTTAAAATTATATTATTTTGTGAAGTTTGACATGTACTGGTTTATTTCTTTATCAGTTGGAAACTTATCTGAAGTTATTTTCAATTCACAAAATGTTCCTCATTTAGGTCTGCTTTATATCAACCAGACTGTGGCACATTTAAAAAAAAAATCATAACATTTATGAACAAGACCATCTGACAGTGGGGAATTATTTGCAGGTGCTACATCTGCCTTAGGAATATTCCAAGTTTTCCTTCTCTGGTGTTGGCATTTCTGCAGTGCAGGATGCTAAAGGACCACCAGCTGTTACACAGGGGTCCAGTGCATTTTTCATACAGGATGTATTCAAAACAGATGGGATTCACACGTGTCTTATATTGAGCATTCCTGCTTCAGTGCATTCCATGGGATTAATTTGATTTTGTAGGATGTTCATCCCTCTTCATTCTAATAAAACTGGTTTCCCTTGAACTTTTTTGGGTGACAGGTGGTATGTTAAAAGAAAAAAAAAATCACCATAGTGCCCTAATAATATGCTGCTATATCCCAGTAAAACAATTTAGCTTTTCTCATATTTATGGAAACCTGACCAAGATTCATGGGTTTATTTTGCCTCTTATTCAGTATTTTTATCTCAAATGTTTAAAATTACCTTTGCAAATTATAACAGCAACTAAATGTGAAGGACAAAATCAGTCCTGCAGGGCACAACTAAAACGTGCAGAATTAAAGTGTATTAAATGTCTAAATGAGACATTGAGCAGTAAATTAAAGGAGAACTAGATATTTCCAACCACTTATGTTTAATCTCTTAAAAAGGATGGATAACATTTCCTGTTTTTCTCACAGTAATTTTATTTGAAACAATTTTCTACTTTGAAAAAGAAGTGCTTATTTACTGAGTAGAGACAAAGTCATTTTATGAGAAAATAGAAATGTTATCATTTCCTGTCTACAAAAACGTAGTGAAGAAAAGTAGAGCAATAGCACTGAAGTAACAATTGGGTTTTGTTAATGAATTTATAGCCACATTTTGTACATAAGAAATCTCTAACTGTAAAAAAAAATGATGGTATTTGTTAGTTGGCACATGATTTAGATGGAGGACGTACACCCCTTTTTGATTTTTGAGTTTGATGTATGAGTAAATGAATGATCTGGTTCAAAAACATGCAACAGATTCACGGCTGTCATTAAAAAAAGAAAATGTATACAACAGTTTAAAGTTGCATAGTAAAATAACTATAAATTTTCTGCTTTAACAGAACTGTATTTTAATCATTAGCAGATGTGAGCGCCTCTCTAAAAGTAGAGGTCTTGGCAGTTTGTTTCTCAGGGACATTCAGGTTTCCAAGGTAACACATTACCAGGAAGGAAAGACATCAGTGATGTTGCTACACATCATTTTGCCGAACAAAGATTTAAAGTTTTTGCTGATATTGGCGGTTTCACAAGCTGTAGAACCACTGGTTCCTTTCTCCTTTTTTAAATCCTGTTATTTCTATTTGGGTTTCATCTTTTGTTTCTTTTGCCAGTTTTCTTCTGGCAAAAGGCTGGCTGTATTGGGTCATCAGTCAAATGCACTCAAATTAAAATTTGACTTAAATATCTCAACGCTTTCACAGCTTTGGAAATTACATAGCTTGATGATTATGTTTATCATTAAGCTTTGTAACCCGCAGCAACCAAATTGGTCACCAAATATGTAAGGGCAAACCTTTAATAGCAGATGTTCTTTTTCTGTTTTTTTGCTTACAAGTAGGTGACGCAACAAGTTTTAAATATACAAAGTCTGTTTCTGCTTAGTTGATTTGTCTGATTTATTTTCTTTTGATCCTTTACTAAATTAGTTAAGCATCCTCGTATAAGCTCAGCACGTTACTGTTACGTGTGGGGTCCCCTGACGTCTTTGCCACTCACCCATCTTTCCTAGTTAATGCATTTATTGGTCATTTGTCTTTCCCTTGGGTTATTTGCCTCAGCTGCGCAGTGGAAACCCCCAGATTCCTGTTTTTTATAGAGACATATTTTACAGCAAACACAACAAGACCCCTAATTGTATTGTAATATTGATTTGACATAGTCATAACCCAGTGACTTTATAATGCATGCAGCTGGGAGAAAATAAGCTGACATAGAGTAACCGTAGAGTAACTCTGCTGTGGGTGTAATTCAGCTTGGTGGTACAGTTCAGGCATGCGAGTCTTAGCTAATGATCAGTGGATCGGAAAAATACAGTTGAGAAGGAAAACATCTGAAAGAGATCTTGGGTGTGGTGGGAATGCCCCTGCTGGGCAATCTAAGTTGCAGACAACTTGAGGAAGTACCACATCAGTTCAGAGGGGTGTAGTCTGAAATAGTGAAACAGCCCATTACTCTGCCTAATGACCTGAACATACACTGGATGAGTTTCTGCATGGAAAACAGCTGGCACACTAATGCAGATGCAAATAACGCAAACCAGCTTTTACACATGCAGTTCATCAGTGTTTGTGTGTAAAAAACACGCTAAAACAATACACACTCAAGCATAAATGAAACAGAAGACACCTCTAAGATGTTCTTTATTTTCACACAGATCCAGATTCCCAGAGGAAGCGAACTGTGCAGAATGTTCTTGACCTCCGCCAGAATCTGGAAGACACGATGTCGAGTCTGCGTGGCTCCCAGCTGACCCACAGGTAAACACATCTGGATCTACATTTGCTTTTTAGTGTAAGCGGTTGTGTTCTAGACCAGCACAAGATGAAGTTTTGTTTTGTTTAATCAGACACGATTGATATTTAAAGAAAAAGCCTGAACTGAAGAAGATTAACTCACAGAATGAATCAATATATAACATAATCAAGAGTAAACAGTTGGGCCAAAGCTGCTAGGGGGATTTCCACCTGGTGCACATCTGGTTTCCATCTCTTTTCAAATGGCCGTCTCACTTCAGAAATCTTTGTTTTTGATGGAACAACAGTAGATCTAAACATGGATTTGTCACAAGAGGAGTGTACAACAATTATAGCAGAAAGAATGTGACATTTTTGCAATCCTTACTGTAAACTAGGACTTGCTATGTATTTTTAGAATTAAAAGAAATCAAAATAAGTTGTGTTGATTTTTTTTTTTTCTGACTGAAATTAAAACATGCCTTTACATAATATTCTTGTGTTGTGTGAGTGCTTGGTCAATCATCAGCGACAGAAAAATAACTGGCTTTTCATTTGCTGAGCTCATTTCTTCTACCAAGTAATTTTGTCTAAAATCTTGTATTAAATCCTCTGTCTCTTGCAGATGCCATTTGAATACAAGATAATCAACAGTTAACTGAGAAAAAGAAAAAAATATCGTTCTCAATAATTATAAATTATCCACAAAGAAGAGATAAAAATATCTACAGACTTTGCATTATTTATTTGGTTGACTCGGTTCATCGAGTTGTGCACTCCACAGACATAGCAGATGCTCGAGGCTTGGTGTTTTTAACCCTGACCTACTTATAAAACAAGTAAACTTTGGGATTCACACACATATTGCTGCATTTAACTGCATTTAAAAATATCAGGTCGTCCTTATTTGTGTCTTCATGTTTCATGCGGTAACTTGTCATAATTTATTCCCTGAAGAATGTTTGACATTTCATCTAGTTCAAGAGCAACTTAATATGAGTTTCTTTAAAGGACTCTTTTAAGAGAAAGCAAAATGTGCTCATTTAAACACATGTGTGACATTTTGCACATATTAAGCTTTTTGAGTCAAATACAACTGTGGAACCCTCTGAACCTTCTCTGTATCTTTGTAGCTGTATGGATAGCAGCAACGTGGGCTATGACAGTGATGAGACCAATGCCCGCAGCATTTCCAGCATGTCGAACCGCTCCTCCCCTCTGTCCTGGCGCCATGGTCAGTCCAGTCCTCGTCTTCAGGCTGGCGATGCCCCATCTTCCACAGGTGGCGGATACCCGGGCAGCAAGAGCTCCTCCCAGTACACAGCCCACACCATGCCTGCTCGCTGCTCCAGTCGCCTTAGTAGCACATCTCGCATTGAACTCATCGAAGGTCTCGACGATGATCCTGATCTCAAGTCTGGTTACCTGAGTGATACTGACCTTCAAGGAAAGAGCCTGCCAGATGATGATGACGACAACTTGGCCAATGGGTGAGAGAGGAGGCTTTTAAACTTTTATCGCCATAGCAGAAACAAATGAGGATTGCAGTATAACAAGCAATAAGTTAAAAAAATGGAACATTTCCACTTGTCTGTTAAAGTAGTGATGAAAAAGCATGGCATTTAATAAATCAGGTCAGAGTAAAAATCACTAACGACCTCACCGGGATGTCATATTCACACAGACGAGCAGCGCTTTGAAAGCAAAAGAAAAAGATAGGCAATATATTTGATCAACATCACTCTTTATGTCAAGCAGCTGCTCATCTGATGTAGATGTCTGGAACATTTGATAAAGAAAGAAATGGTATTTTAGCACCTCTGTCTGTACCAGTACTACTAATCATGCAAGCTGTTTAGTGGTCGAAAGTTAATGAATAATCAGACATTTAAATCAGCTAATCAAAATTATGATCAAGAGAATAGAACACTGAAAAACAGCTTCAAGACTAACTAATAATATAAATGTCAGCAAAACAGCAGTTATAAGATTACATCAGCACAGCAATGACATATGAGGTGGAGCGGGTAGGAGGGAAAAAAGGGGGGGAAGGTGTGTGTGTGTGTATGTACATGTGTGTCGAAAGCTGGTGTCTGTGTCAGAGGTAGAGATGAAGATTGGAGAAGGGAGCCTTGATAATGTCCACATCTGGATAAAACGGCGCCAATTTGGAACAAATTAAAGGGCAATAAAACACTACACACGAGGCCTGCCCTTTAGTCTTTAGAGAGACAAAGGAAATGTTTCTTCAGATTCCTTTGCTGCATGAAAAATTTGGACAAACGTCTATGTTGCACCTTTGTGAGGGAGAGCAAAAGAGGAGAAAAGAAAGCAGAACCATTGCACAGTCTTGGCCTGGTTATTCAAAACACTATTTGCCACATTTTTTTTCAGCAGCGCAAAGAAAGAATTACACAGCATGCAATCAGCAACTCCTCAGAGAAACAGTGGGTTCAGCCACTCAAAAACACATTAAACCAACATTATGAAACAATGTCTCTATCATTCTATTTTTAACTTTAACTTCTCCCTACCCAGGCACTTTAAGAAAGTTCTGTCGTACTTTGAGGTGATCAGTGTCATAGTCAAAGCGATGTCCAGGGACCGGTCAAAAAAAATAGGGCATCTGGCTCAAACAGCTGGATGGGTTGTTTGGGGGAGTCGTTGGTTGCGTTATGGATTACCTCCCAAGTCAACTATGAAAAGCAGCTTCCAGCAACCATCTGTTGTACACTGGAAATGGAGGGACTACAGGATGTTCTTCAAGTTACACTTTGAAGTTTTAAAAGCCCTTTCTTCATCCTCCAGATGAAGAATGAACAGTTAATGCATGGGCGTCGTCATAGGAGATTCTCACTCCAAAGACAGTTTGTTTGGTTCGCTTGAGATTTATAAAGGTTTTCTGACCTCAACAAGATGGCTTACAGTAGTATGAATGCTGGTAGATGCAGTCCAATCAGTCTGCTTTAGGAAAATAGGATCCAACTCAAGTATAAAAAGATAAAGTTAGTTGTTTAGTTAGTCAGGAAATCTGATTTGGTAACCAGCCAGCATCCATAGTTTAAGAGACTTTCTTAGACTCCCAAATGTTTTTTTTTGTTGTTGTTTTTTTTAACTACATTCATAAGATGTACCTATTTCAGCTTCTACATTGTGTCCATGTTTTAATTGAACTAGTCATTCTTTAAAGTGAGGGAAAAGTAATAACATTTTTTAGCCAGCTGGTCAACAGTGCACAGCATCATGTGGCAGCACCACATTACTATATGCTTGATAGAGACTGAGAAAATTCAGGAACTTTTTCTCTTGTGTCTCATTAAAATTACTTTAAATAATCAGAGCACTGATGATTTTTTTGTCTGATTTGAAATGGTGACACTGTCCTGGCTTATTAAACAGATTTCATTAAAAAAAACATATTTTCTACCATTTACAGCTTTCTTAGAAGGCTTATTTGCTGACTATAACATCTTATTTGTCCTGATTGAGAATCTCATAAGGTTACAAAGTATATAGCCCCACACTCTGTGTAAGGATGCAGCACGTGCCGAATGCATTAAATAGTTTACATTTCACAGATGGCAATTTTAATGTCTTTTTCCTCTTTTTTTTCTTGCTTTTCTTTTGTGCACACTCAACTGTCACCATGGCACTTGTCATTTACCGTCCTTTGTGTGTCGTTTAATTTCCTCCCACAACTTTCAGAAGACGGTGAGACTCGGAGAGTGGCATAAAAAGAATCAAGGACAGTTCTCTAGAGTGGAGTAGCAGCTTTATCTTTGTTGCACATGTGGAGGGATTTAAGCTCAGCCTCTGGAGCACTCTCGAGGCCCTGTGTGCCAGGTCACATTCTTACTGTGTGTGGTAAGAAGAAGAGAAGAGATGACACACATTTAAAGTTATTTGGAATTAGAGCAAAAGAAAAAAAAAATAGAACAATTAAATTGGAACACGTTGGAATTGGGTTTGTTGGAATGGGATGAAAAAGATGGATAAAAAGAAAATGAAGTGCAGAATATTGTTCTTACAATCTACTTAAATTTACATGTATTATACACCAATCCAGATACATTTATGCGAGAGTATGACTACGACCCATTTGCCTTGCTTTTTATATTACATATGCAGCCCAGATATTGCGTAAGTTATAATACAAAGAATATTTTTTTCTTAAGAACAGCTCATCATGCTGTGTGCCAAGGCACAAAAGATGTATACATTAAATGGATAAATCCATTAGACAGATAGATCAATTTCTTGATGATTTATATTCTGAAACTTTGAATCTGTTGAAACCGTAAGTTCTTATGCTTTTCTCGTTACCCTTTACATGGGTTAAGTGGAAAATGTACTTATTTCTGCAGCAGAAAAACCTCTGTGATGGTGCTACGTCACAAATATTAATTCTTCCTCATAAATTTCCCAACAACCTTTGGAGCAGATAAAAAGCTAATCCACTTTCTGAAGCGAGTGCAGAAGCCCAAGCTCCCCGTTTTCTCCTACAAAATGTGTGAACCATTTGCATTCTTACTACATCCCCCTACACACACTTACAGTTCGCCTCATTGAGAACCATTAGCTCCCTGGTTTTGAAAATAGACCAGGCTCCTGCATGGTAACCATGGAAACCAGCTGAAAATCGACTGTAAAGTAGAGGTGCAATTTCTGTTCCCTTTCACTAAAGGCCCAGCTTTTTCTCATCTTTACATAGTTAAGTGATCTGAAATTAGACTTAACAAAATGTCTATTTTATTTTTACAAATGCCGTCTTTTCACTAAATTTTTAATATGACAATGATTCTGCGTATAAATTTGTGGAGAAAAATTATCATACCGTTTCTCAATTTTGAAGTCTCAAACATTGTTGTGTAATAAGGATTGATTTATTCAGTCAGTCCAGACAATCCTGTCTGTCTGTATAACTGTGTGCTATGTGACTCTAATCACTTTGGCTTCAGCATTAGTATTCTGATACAACAACATACTATGTATTTGCTTAGACTTGTCCTCTGCTCAGTCTGTCAGTCAGAAATTACTTGAATTATCCATACACAATTCATGGTCTGTTCTCCTACTCTTAAAAAGTGTACAAGAATTACAAATAATAATTTTAGACATCTTAAGACACCACACATTTGTTAGAAAGACTAGGAAACTATTACAACCATATTCTCTTTTATTGGAAGTAGTGGGTGATCCAAAATGTAAGCAATGAACCAACAATAATCTCGCTTTGTTTTGTTATTAATTTTTGCTTTCTCCCTGACCTGATTATCACAAAAAAGTATATTTTCAAAAGCCCTTTTCATTAGCTTATAAGTAAATTTGGTGTGTAGCACTGAAATTACATTTGTCTGTGTGGATGGGATTGGTTTATCTAAAGACAAATTGATGAATTTCTCAACAACATAATCTTAACACAAATCTTATTCTGCGGCCATCTCTGCAGGGAATGTATGGATGGATGGTTGCTAGTCGATCGCAGCCATTAGTTTCTTCTTTTTATTTTGTCCAAAACTACTATCTCTACTGCTAAAATTGTGGCAAAAATATATTTGATCTTTCTTTTATGATAATTTGTATGGTTTGGTTTTCAGACAAAATTACATTACTGACAAGAGGATGTTCATAGTGTCACATATTGCACATATTTCTTTATATATCTTTACACAGCGGGACCATAGTAGATATGTAGATATTTATGGGGCTTTGTCCATACAGCAGCACAGAGGCAGCAGTGCAGAGTAAAGGATGTAGGCTGGTTCAGCAGCAGCATCACCACTGATCACAATCGAGCACCAACACAGCTCGGGATGGGCTGCCATGGCAACCGTCCTCCACTGACCCAGTGATGGGCTTCCTTGTGTGTCAGTGTAGTAGCTGCTGAGCAAATGAATGTGCATGTGTGAGATTCAGCTGATGGTTTGTGTGAAATAAAAGGGCTGAAAAAAACTGGAGAAAAAGCAGCTCTGCAAGTAAATGACTGTAGAGAAGCTATTATGAGACATTCTTTTTTTTATTCTTTGAGGGGCAAAACAGTGTGCATGTTATTTGTTTATTTCTGATATTTACAAGATGGGATTCCCTAGATTAGCAGTGACACTAATTGTGGAGAAATGTAGCTTTATTTGCTAATTTAGGTTTAGGACATGTCGTGTTTTGTGTGATAAATTCTTACATTGCTTCTGTGATCTATAGAAAAGAATTTGACTAATTTTGCAACATCAGCAAAGGTATTCTACCCCAAGCCAAGCTGTGCAGTCTGTAGTTTCAAAACATCTACAATGTTTTGAATGTGCCATATTTAGGTCAGTTTTTGAAATGCTGGAATACTAACAGCCTTGCTCACTCCCTGGAAACTGTCTATTGACAAATGCATTCCATTATGCACCAAAGGTTTGCTGCAGTCATCCGATCCTGGATCGGTTCCCTCAGCAGTCTGTGTTTAATTTCCCTTTCCTGTCTAAGTTCTGGTCTTAGTCACTTTGTACCTCCCTGACTGTTAAAACCTCCCATATTTTTCTGACCCATTTAAATCTATCAGTACAAAAGTTGCTGCTTTGGTCTGTGACAAACACTTTGGAGAATACAATTTTATGAAGTCCAGTGAAAAGTATTTCTAATTTCTGAGTCTTTCTCACTGTCACTACATTATTTTAAAGAATGCAAATGTGTAGTTTGCATTTGTTTAAGGGACATAATTCTGTCTGTTATGGTATAACATTGGTTACTGTTAAACCAACAGAGCACAAAATCTCCCACGGTCTCTCTAAAGCACATCTGGGGTCAATATGGAGCTCTCAACAAGGGTCATTGAAACAATGACTTACAAAGACTCCCCTAAAACCAAATGTGCCTTTACATTCACCAGAGTCCTCAGCGCTGTGAATAATAAACCATTACAGCAGCACCCCCGGGACTGTGAATCATCCCCGTATCATGTCTGCGTGTGGTCGTCTGGATATGTTTGTGGTACTTGCCGTTCAGCCCCAGGTGGAAAGTTTTCCAAAGTTGGTACAGAAATGATTTTTTAATGGTTAGCTGTGCTTTTTTTTTCAGCATAATCTCTTCACAGCAAGCAGCTACTCAGCAAAAAAAAGCACATTAAACATAAACACAGATTAGAAGAAACCTATTAAACCAGATAGTATTAAAATGGTTGAATTGTTGTCTCTAGATTTGGTGCCACGTGAGACTTTCTCTGTTGGCCGCCTCAGTGAGATTTCAGACTTCAGTGACCGATCACACTGATTTTGACTCTACATTAATTTTCTAGGCCAGTAATCAACTGCCATGTCCATGTTTCTAGGCCCCTTAGATATATGGTGAATACACTTTGTGACACAGTCACTGATGCATCTCAGAACCATTTACTTCACTGTTCTGCAATGAAAGCTGCCCAATCCTATTTGTTTGGCTGTGTTCAACCTTGATACGAATCAAAGTCATGCACCAGGAGGATCCGAGGTTGTGCTTCTTTTTCCATCTTTATTCACTTGAAATGAAATAAACTTATGCTGACATAAATCCCCCGCTCACGGTGCTATGCTTTGATGCTGTCTTTCTGTAGTAATTTCCCACACTGTGCTTCAGAATTGGATGCAGCAGACAAATGTCTACTCCTCCTATGATTCAAAAGCCATTTAGTTTTCTGAATGCTAAGTGGTGCTTCATTTTGATACACTGTGAAAGAGGATGAACACTACATTTTTATCTCGGGGTGAGTTTGAATTATTTCTGCCCCCTGCTGGTGTCTTAAAATCATTACCTAACATAGAGACTGCAGAAATTCAAAGTATTCAAAGTATAAGTATTAAGTATTAGATGCAGTGCAGATTGTACATTTTGAGACTTATAATAGAGAGGTTGACTTTTTGAATGAGTAGGAACAGCACAGTCTGGTGCAGCTGTCTCCTACTGGGATTAATTGTTATCCAACACATTGCTTTAGAGCAAAACACAAATTTGTTGACTTATTTTTCAACCTTTTATGCAAATGTTAAACCAACAGTTGCATGACTGATTAGCTATGCATAGATTATAGCATAGAAAAATCATAGCATAGATTAGCTATGGTTTTATGTACTACTAAACAGATCATATTTGATTAAAAATAAATGATAAGGAGTGTCTTTATTAAGAGTGGCTGAGTTGGTAGAGCAGGTGAACGACATACAGAGACCGTAGTCCTCAAAGTGGCTGTACTGGGTTATTTTGCCACATCTTCCTATTTTCTCTTCACCCTCTTTCCTGTCAAACTGCTGTTCAAATTAAGCTCATAAGTGCCAAGCTAATCTTTAAATTAAATTAGTAATTTCTATCTTTTATTATGTCTTATGATGTTTTAACAGTGACACTGGTCCAGCCAATCAAATGTTTTTAAGACCAGTTTACCAAAAGTGAAGGAAACAGCAACAATAAGAGATCAAAGGCAACTACAATTAAAGGTCATAATGTAAGAATGTTTTATGTCTCAGTCAAAGACAGATGCTTTGATATCGCTCTGCATTTGCCAAGTGTAAATGTCCCAAAAACCTCATGTTGGCAGCTTTACAAAACATACAAAGCAAATTTACAGAGGATGTTTTCTTACACAACCCATTTGCTTATCAGTGTAGTACAGTTGTTACTATAAAGTGCAAACATTGCTGGAAGGCTGTTTGGATGACAGCTTTTTTTGTAACAGTGTGGTCTGGCTGAGATAAACAGGATATGTGAGCACCGACACACTTTTTTTTTTGCCCTGTAAACATTTCAGATCAAATATCATTCTTGGAAGACAAATATTCATTCTTTTAAGTTGTGTTAAGGAATAAATGCCATATGTGATCAACAGCTATGTAAACCACTGATTTATGATCCTTGTGAGCAAAGCAAAGAAAATCAACAGGCATCAGAAGAAATAGTGTTCTCCATTAATATTATCATTATTTATACTTAAGGTAAAGGTGTGTACAAAAGTCCTGAAATAAATTGTCTTTGAGCATTTGTAAACTTTTTTGTCTCCATTTATTGTGAAGCTTTGACCTGCAGATACAATCATTGTAGAAAGCACAACATAATAAAAAGTAGTATCTTTGTTCATCTTTCCTGAATAAATCGTAGATATGTTTCACTGTGTCATAGAAATAGCTTCTGTGCATTTATTAACAATCATTTAAAATATCACTGATAATGAAAAATGCATAGTTGTGCTCTTATGTTTTGAAATTACTTACCTGGTAAGTATGTTGAACCCTCATTTTCAGTCTGAATAACTTGGAGGGTTTACAAATCAAGACCGATGATGTGGATGGGGTGCAAATCCATCTTGTCCCAAAGCTTTGACCTCCTGGAGTGTTTTACTGACATGAGATCACCAGAAATTGCAATGAATATAACTGTTCCACTACTAATGAGAGGGGGAGGTTGGGTTTTCCAAAGCTGCTCATGCATCACTGGAGATCCTTGTGTCATCTGTGGGCTTGTGGTTTCACTTGGAGAGATTTAGATTTCTACCTTGAACTGCATTTTTTTTCCATACTGCATTTAAAAATGTCTTAATGTATGATAAATAATTTTGTAAAGAACATAAAAGTCAAACTATTTGCAAAATTCTCTATAGGCTGGCTTTTGACTTTTTTTTTTAGATTGTTTATTAAAGTGCAAGGTTATTATGTAAAATCAATTTTTTTGAGCTTTATATCATGTTATAATGTAATTGCGTCATAACAAACAGATGTGTAGTGTTGCTTCAGTTATTTCATGCATGTTTGAGAAATCCTTTAATCTCCCCTGGTAGCCATTCGGGAGAAAACACTTGGTGGAACTGCGCATCCTCTGCACTTATACGAACTACTTCTCAGTTCAATGAGCTTAAGAACGGTTGTAAACAGCATCATGGAGGAGCATTATTGTGTTGATATGCAGAAGGTGGAGTATTGGACAAAGTAGGAACTTCTTAAAGAGACAGATGCCCATTTCAAGCCATCAAATTGCAAAGTCAAATTTATTTTAAATTATGTTTGGTATACTGTATACACATAATTTTTATAACAACAAATGTAACATAGTTACTTAATTGCGCTATAAAATGATACTATGTGCCTGGAAAATACATAATATGCGCCCTTTAAAATTTTCAGCGTCCGTAAGGACGTTTTTAAGTTAATTATAACTATTATAGAGCGAGAGTTTTTGCCAAGTGTTAAATTAATGTGTGTTAATTTCCTAGGAAAGCAAGCTAAAGTTACAGGGTTAGCGTCGTCATTGGTGATCATCCTTTCATTAAACATCGGAGTCAGTTCTCTCTCTCGCTCTGTCTCGCTCGCGCGTCCCGTCTCCCTCTCTCGTTTTTCATTTGGGGATGGGTGTAGCCTGACTCCTTTCTGCTGGCTGAATGAGTGGTGAGAATGGGTCTTTGCTTTCACAGGATGTGAATAGTACTCGCTTACGGACAATTAAGAGAATTTACTGTCACTTAAAGTGAAAAGCTAGAAAAAGACACAAATGAGCGGTCGTGTTTTGAAAGTGCCTCCGTTGCGGTCAGCGGCAGGATCAAGGAGGACTTTACTTCTTACACCAAGGTAACTCTCCGACTCTACGTGCACTTTTAGGTACATTTAAATCCGCCGATTTCGTTCACTTTAAACGCTTTTTTTTTTTTTTAAATAGACGTTGATCTCTATAGCCTGTTGGATTATGAAGTAATAATTGAAATAGCGCAAAATACTGAGTATTTTCACAGGGAAAAAAAAAAAAAAACACATCTAAAAACACGTGTGATTGTTTTAAAATACTGATTTTATTTGGTTGTAAAATTATTAAGGCCAGTGAAAGGAGATTTTGAATGGACACTGTAATGTGGCTGTTAATTATCTCCTTTACTGAAATGTACCTCCTGTATGGAGGTTCAAACGAGCCACCATTTTAAAAATATTTATATTTTTTTTACTTAAATGTGCACATATTACAGCTATAAGCAATTATGTAGATAATTGTTAAAAAGTACAGGCATGTTCTTGTTTGCAAAAAGCTTATTTCATGGTTCAGCATGAGTCACGAAATACACATAAGCAATTTGTTTATTCCGTCAGCCTTACACATCAGTAGATAGTCAGGTCTACCTACTGCCAGTTTCAATAAAGTCTGCTATGCAGGTGACAAATGAAATGTTGCATTGCATGAACCATAAAATAAAGAAATACTGAAATAATTGGTTAAGATTTTCCAAACTATTAAAGAATAATGTGATACAGTCGGCATGGAACTAAATATGAACTTTGGTCACTAATTGATAAACAATATATTTATTGGTAAACGATAGATGCGACTCAAAATCAAAGACAACCATTACCAAAAGATGTCACACTGTGAGACATCTTCAGATGCAACTGTTTTTTTGTTTTTTTTTTGTTGTTTTTTTTTGTTTTTTTTGTGAGATGGATGAAATTATGAACAGTTCCAATTGACAGACAGTTTTTAATACCTTAAGAGTTTTGCTGGAAATCTGAAGATTATTTTATATTTTAAGCATCACAGTGAGCCCAAGAAGTAATTCCAGTCAACATCAAGATAACATGATCAGAAGAAAACAAAAGTTTTGGAATGGCCAAGCCGAGTCCAATTACAAATCTTGCCAATTGTGACAGTCACCTAAAGAGGGCTGTGAACAAGAAATATCTTCAATGCATATGGAGAATATTTGCAAAGCAGAGTGGGAAAATATCGTCAAGTTGAGATGATGAATAGACCCATCCCATATCAGAGACTACAGAAAGCTGAAATTGAATCAGAAGAGCTTCAAGAGACTAATCATTTACCTGAATTACTGCATCTTTTTTTAGTTTGTTTTATTTTATTTTTTTTTCAGTTGAATGGTATGATATAGACTATAGTACCTTATATGTG
Organism: Poecilia latipinna; assembly: GCF_001443285.1. NCBI lineage: Eukaryota > Metazoa > Chordata > Actinopteri > Cyprinodontiformes > Poeciliidae > Poecilia > Poecilia latipinna. Next base: position 29,777 of record NW_015113739.1, read on the forward strand.
GACTAATCTATAAAGATAAAACAAAAATCTTAACCTCATAAAAACCTGAAAACTTAACAGAGGTGCTTACACTTTTGGTAGCGACTGTACCAGATATATTTTCTTGGTCTTTTTATTTGAAACCAAGGTGAAATCAGAAAGTGTTCTAAAGATAAAGTGGTTTACAACCTTACATTGTTTATATCCACAATGTTTACCAATACCGTTAGCCTTTAGATTACTGTTTTATGTCCTACCAACTATGTAAAAGTTGTTGGAATGTCCTCACTTTCTTACACTCTCCAGCCAATCAATCATCTTAAACATTTTTAGTGAATCACATATCAGACTAGCATCATAAAGACTCTGGAGGGCAGCCATAGAAAGCAAGAAACACCAGTTAATTGCCCCACCAAACATGCACTCCGTTGTTGTACTCCCACACTCTCCCTGTCTGGGTTTTACCTCACAGAGCAGACAACTTGGCTTGTAATATCAACAACCCACAGGCCTTCCTCTAAAAGTTGACATCCCTGTGGGGTTATTCACAGCCCCTCTGTGTCGCCCCTCACAGAGGAGCTATTGTCTGAGAATACCACAGAAATTTGCACTGAGTGGGAATCGTTAAACTAATCCAAGAGTCGACGGTGTTGAAAATATTTTTGAAAATATTAAATCAAACCTTTATTCTCTTGTTTTTGAACTCAAACTTTGAAGCTATCCACCCATAACCACAAATCATCTTCTAAGCCATCACTTACATAAATGGTCCAAATCAGCACCTTAAAGAAGTGTAACTCACAGCCACTGCTCTGTTTTACAACTTCAGCCATGCCACTCATTTCCTGCCATGTGATTATATTCAATTCTGAACGTGTACAAGCCATTTTTGTCTCCCTGTGCTTTTCTGTGCAATCCCATGTTCCCATGAAGTCTGCAATTAGCCTTTGCTAATTGCAGACTTCATACCCACAAAGGGCATTTTCAGCTCAGTGGAGAAGTCAGAAGAAGAGAAGAACTGATTCAACTCAAGCAATGACTCAGCTTGAAATGATCATATTAATTTACCTTTTCCACTAGGCCACATTTTTGTGTGCCAACATAAATTTTATTACCATCTGTGGTTACCAGTGGTAATAATCGAGATCATAATTATGCAGGAACTGAGCTGGACTTGTTTTTATGGTCTCAGCAGATATCACTTTCTTCAGAGTAGAAAACTATAGCCTCCTATTAGACTTGAATGGTCTCGTGCGCTGATGATGATGTTGACTAAAAGGGTGCACAGTTTGTTGAATCTTGCACAATGACTAGCTTTTCATTCTGTTCAAATATGAGCAGCCTGACTTCCAGGGCATGATTTAGGTTGTGCAGAGACTGTCCACCCCTGTAATTTTTGCCAGTCAGGCATTGTCTGTTTCAAGGTGACTTAGAGGTCCATTGAGACATGAAGGAAAAGCTCATGAAGACTTTTCAAAGCTAATCACCCCTTTTTACACAAATTGCCTCTGTAAAACATGGCAGAGTACACTTGAATTCTTTCTGATGTCACAGCTTTAGGTTGATTTATAACCTTATTTTGGCTAATCATGCTTTTGAGTTTTTCTTAAAGAAACTTATGTTGTTAATTTTGGTTTTCTCATGTTATATTTGACCTTACACATATAATGAAACTAGCGTTACATGTGTTTTGGTTTGTGTGCGCGAATGAAGTGAGAATTTTATGACATGAAAGAAAATGATGATTTAATATTTATGTATCAACTGATATGTTAGTTCTTGGTTTGTTTAATGCAGTGGTTTCTTTGACTCCAGAGCCAATCTCACATCTACAAACAGACATTTTCCATGCTGTGCAACCATTTATTTGTCCTTTTCTGCTCTTTAAAGGCAGACTAACCACTTTTCTAAGCGATTATCCTGTTTCGTTTCAGCTGGGATGAGAGCAGCTCCATCAGCAGCGGACTCAGTGATGGTGACGGCTCAGAGAACCTCAGCTCAGAGGAATTTAATGCCAGCTCATCTTTGAACTCCCTGCCCAGCACACCTTTGGGATCAAGACGGAGCTCCTCTGTTATGGTGAGCTGTAAAAATGCATCTTCTCTCCATTCCAGTGTGGATTAATGTCCCTTCTAATAAGATAAGCTCTGCTTTTTCCCTTGGATGTAAGTGCCCTCTGTGAATAGTGTGCATTCTGAGTTTAACAGTGTCTTAAATCTTAGGGTGACACACATATTGATTGTATGAGATGGTGTGTGGCATTAATTGTTTAGAAGAAAATGATGGCCCAAATTGTGTCGGGCACAATTTTGAAATGGTTTGATTATATTTGCATGTCCATGCATTAATCAATCATGAAAGTAATTCAATTTGAGTGTTTTTTGGAATACTGTTTTATAAAAATTACGCAGGACACAACATTGCATCATCTCTTCAAGAAATCACAAATTTCGATGCTAAAATGTCTTGTCAATGTCTCTACCTTTTTGTAGACAAACAATGGGTTTGCTTTTGCTAAACTGGAGAATGCTTGGTTGGACGACATGGCCATTACTGCCACTCTATGAGCCATCTGCCGTTTTATATCACTTTAATAACATGCCAAGAAACAGCATGCATGATTTTGTCCTTAGTGCCACCTCCACTTGCACCACATGATATCTATTAATGTGTAACTGTCATTTTTTCTAAAAATAGCACATTTACATTTTTCAACTCAAGATATTTTAGTTTGTCTTAAAAAGTTTTAAATCCATAATTATTTTAAACTTAATTTATTTTCATCTGCGGTTGTCTTCAGTTCTCTTTTGGTGCAGGAGTTTATCTTTCTATTTTTTTTTTCTGGAATGCAAATAGGATACAAAGTAAAATTACTGACACCAGTTGATTGTAAAGAGAACAAAGGATACATCTGATTGTGTCTTCTCCATTTTTCTCTTTTCAGCTCCGCACTGATGCAGAGAAGCGATCTCTGGTGGAAAGTGGCCTTTCTTGGTACAGCGAGGATGGCAAAGCCAACCACAAGCTTGACAGCTGCAGCTTCAACTCAGGAAGCCTCAAATCTGAAGCCCCAAGCAAGTGGAGAAAGAAGCCACCGAGCCTCAGCGAAGATTTTGGGGTTAAAGCCGATTTGAAGAAGCCTCAGAGTTTGGGTCAACCAGGAAGTTTCAAGAAGGGCAGAAATCCTCCGGTGGGCGTGACCTCCCCTATTACCCATACCTCCCAGAGTATGCTCAAGGTTGCAGGTGAGACTCTGTTGCATATTGGTCTCATCTAGATTTCATCAAAAGGTTTTATCTGTTTATCTTCTTTAAGGAATTCTGCCCACAGCTACTACTTTTAGCTTGTTTTAAGATGAAAATCCATGTCATCAATTATCTCCCCAACTTCTGAAGGCAAACGTGAAACAGTGTGTTTGTGTAACAGTCAAGCCAAATGCCTGCTTGTTATCTGGAACATTGAAGAGATATATTGCTAATGCAAGTCTGGCTCTGATCCATTCTGCACACTACGTGCAAAAAGAACAATATCATTTTAAAGTTATGCAGAAATATTTTTGATGAATTTACTTAATTATTTTTCATCATCAAAAAAACAGTATTTTAAAATAATCACTCTTTTGGGGGATTTTAGCTACAGTGTTTTGCTTTTACTTTTTTTTTTCCAGAGCTAATTCCATGTTTTGACATAAGTGAATCAGTTATAGCTAGTACTAACAACAGTACTAACAAAAAGAATCCAGAGTATTTTGGGCTTACTCATATGAATGTTTATTTTCAATAGGAACAGCTATGGGTTCTTATGTGATTCTCACAATGTATTACCCTTACTTAAAACACTATATACTCTTGATTTTTACACTATTTAAACAAAAATAGTGACTGTATTTGTCTAAATTTCTCACTACTGCAAAAACCATATTGTATTGAATATTATGATTAACATAATGTTATCTATACCAAATATATACTGTTATGTGATAACAATTAGGCCAATCAACAAGGAGGTGAGGAAAGAGGAGGACAGCTAAATAAGTAGGGCAGTTAACAGAAGGATCTGACAATGAGTGATGGAAACTAATTATAACTGTAGGAGAGGCGATTCATTACATGGGAACCAGAAAAGGGCCATCAAATGAATGTAATGCATTTGGGTGAGGACCTGAACTAATGACTGAGGACAAATGTACCAATGAGTAAAGAAAATAACATATAAAATCAAGCATGTCTGACAGATGATTGGCAAAACTAAAATATAATTCTGATCCAAAATAATCTGAATGCAAAGCAAAACAGTTCACAAGAGAGGAAGATGCCATAGTTAGAGGGACAAGTATTTAATTATTATCTCAGTCAGTCTTTTAGCCATCTTTGCATTTGCATCTAATAATCAGAATGAGGAAAAGAGTCTGTTAAAGCAAAATGACAATCATTTCAGATAAGGTTAACCAAATGGGTTCTGCCAGTATGTGAATTGATCTGAACTGGACTGAACTGAATTGAATTAATATTTTCTTTTTGTTATTCCTTAAGTTAAAAAAAAAATAAGTCTTGCTATTGTACTTAATTGACATGATTTGCATGTTTTCTCTTTTATTTAAGGTAGGAAATTATCTGCTTAATTTTTTTAGACATTCCAGGTACTTGTGGATGACAGATCAGTGGCAACATTGATCTGTTTTACCACAAATAAGTGTACATTAAATTTATTAATCTCCACTTTCACCTCATTTTATGTTCTTGTTTGAAAAAGGTATTTTTAAAACAATAACTTTAATTTTTGACATCTGAACTTTTTGTCAATCCTGTTTTAAAATATTCATAAAATCTGCCAATGGCAGGTTTATACCAACAAATGGTGAGTCAGAATACGTGCCATCTAAATATTTATTGAAAATTAACTTATTCTCCAAGTATTTGCTTGCAAAGACTGTATTAGAAATTTAGCTACATGTCTCGGTAGCTCTAAAATAATGTATTCAATTTTTTTGTTTCTGTAGCACCAAAAAGTGAGAAGCCTCTGGACAAATCTAAAATTTCCATCAAAACTGCTGGCCTACAACGGTCCCGTTCAGATGCTGGCAGAGATTTTCACGGAGAACACCGCAAGCCCCCTTCAGGTTTGGTGAAACCATCTGCTGGAGGTTCCTTTGGCTACAAGAAACCGTCAACAGCCACCGGTACCGCTACTGTTATGACAGCAGGGGGCGCCCATATCCCCGGAAGCTCTGCTACAGTGGGGAAAACACCCAAGTCATCTGGCATCCCTGTCAAGCCTGTAGGTGGAGGAACAAGCTTGGGCAGAAAGAACAGTTTCGACGCTAGCAGCGAGCACGGCTTCCTGGGGCCAAATGCCCGAAACAGCATTCAGTACCGCAGCCTGCCCCGACCAGCCAAATCGAGCGCTCTGAGTGTGATCGGACGCCCAGCGGCACGTCCTGCCAGTGGAACTATTGACCCCACTCTGTTGAGTTTGAAACCTGTACCCATGGCTTCCACAGGGCCCAGAATTAAAGAGTCAAGCGGCTGCAGTGGTAAAATGATGAGCAGAACGAGTACAGGCCCTGTGAACCAGACAGACAGAGAAAAAGAAAAGGAACGGGCCAAGGCCAAGGCTGTGGACTGTGGCTCTCTGAAGGGAGACGACAGCCAGTCAGAGTGTGCAGGGGAGCCAACTGTGAAACTACATGGCCTGAGACGCACAAGCAGCAGCAAATACCCTGAACTGTCCTCTCCCACAACACCAAGGTCTCTCATTAAGCTACGTTTTTCTTACTTTTCCTTTTTTCAAGCCATGGAAGTTTGGCTTGGAATTTTCCGACTTGTATTAGCACAACGAAGCAGTGTTGGTTTACAGAATAAGTGCTCTAGTTATCTTAATGTCAACAGCAATACCTAACAGCCCTCACTAAAGAATGTATTTAAGGAAAGCTGAGGAGGGGGAGCTAGGTTTTTGTGGATTTATGCTGCAGATAACGACAAGCCTTCAAAACAGTTCTACCAAGACTTTGTACAGTGAAACTATAATGAGCTCCCTTAAACACATGATGCATTGTTTTAATATGTTTGAATAAAAACAATAACTAATTTGAGAAAATTGATAATCAGCATCAAATAGCAGATTATTTTCTCCTTTTTTGTTTTGACATATTTTGCCTTCCTTGATTCCTAGGATGCTGAATACCAAGTCTCTTGGTCGCCCTCCCAGCTTGGCTCATCTGGACAAGATGAATTCAAACAGTCTTGACTCCTGTGTGACCATCCAGGACCTTCCACCTAAAATACCACCATACTCTAAGCTTCAAGACCTGGCTGCTTCCCACATATCCACCCGTCTTACTCCAAGCCCGGCTCCTGTCCTCCACATTGATTCCCCCACCTATACCAGCGAAAGCCTGAGCTTGAGTGGATCCCCCATGCTCTACCCCAAACTTTCTGGCATGCATCGCAGCTTGGAGTCTCTACCCCTACAGATGAGTGTGCCCTCCAGCGTAAGACTTGTACCGCAAGATATGAGCGATAAAGAAGAGAGGGCTTCAGGAACCTGGAGGGGAGGGAGTAGGACGTCACTCAATCTCTCGGATAGGCAAGTTTGCGATTTTTATTTAAAATAGGTTGTGGTAAAAGATGCTTTCATCAGCTTATTGTGTGTTTGTATTTCCTTACATAAGGATGCAGATTGCAGGTGTTGTTACTTTTATTTTCAAATTAATTCACTGAATTTAATGTGAAAGCCAAATAGCTCTCCCAGGCTTTTCAGAGTGATCTGAATAAATGTGTGTATTTACTGGCTCAGAGTTCACATCTGAGGACCATTGACTATACCTCAGGCACTAAAACAATGTTGGCAGGAAGAACTGCATTTGTCCTTGCCACTGATAATTTGCTGTACGCTTGTTTTGTAAAGTAAGCATAAATACAGGGTCCTTGGCAGCCATCAAACCAATCCATTTTTATTTTGTGGGACTTTTATGACGGCAGAAAGTGTGAGCTGTCATTTTGAGTAAGAGGTAAAAGTTTGGATCTATCACAGAATTGCTGTTCTTTCAAGGTGAAGATCATCCAATCTATTTTCTGGCAAGCAACTGCATATTTAAACAATCAGACACGTGGCTTTTTAAAGTGTATAGATTATTAAATGGCTCAAATGTAGAAATAGTGATACAAACCATTGGTATGTCTTGGCAGGGTTTCTAATAAAATCCAAGAAATATCTGTTGGTAATTGTGATTCTGTAACACAATAACAGTTTTATGCTGGAAGTAATGCAGAGCAGTTTTTTTTTTACTCTGCTTTTTACAGTGTGCAAACGGACCGGAATACTTTGCCAAAGAAAGGCTTAGAGTGAGTCCAAGTAGCATTGCTTGTTTTTACATTCAGTTTAATATGACATCACTGTTTTCACTTAAAACAACCTTTTTTTAGGCGCTACGGGTCAAGCCTCTCAGACAGCGATGGAAGCAAGCCGGGAAGACGCCACTCTCACACTATAGTGAGCATGACGGAGAGCAACACCCCCCCTCAGCTACCTTCACCCACCCACCTTCTCCACCCTTCCTCCAGCAAAACTACTCTAACCAACATTGGTGAGTGTGTCTGTTCCAGTTTTGAAAAAAGATTTCCTAAAACTGTGCAAAGAAGATGATAATCTCCTGACTGAAGTCTTTTAGACCAGTTTTTGAAACTTTTATTGAAACATGGTTCTGCCTTTCATTCAGTCATTGGAATAATTGTCTTATATTCAGGTAAAGTCATGCTTCCTGTGTTTGTGGGATTTAGTTTTATACTTTTGCTTGCCATTTTTGCACAATAGTTGCCCCAATTTCATGTGGCACCCCAAGGATATCACGCTCCAACAGCACAGGCCCCTCCAGTGACCCAGCCTGCGATCTGTATGGATCCTCCCCTCTGGGCAGCAGTATGTCTCTGGCTGACCGGCCAAAAAGTATGATGCGATCCGGATCCTTCCGCGAACCAGGAGAGGATGGTGAATGTTCTTGCTTTTCTTCTCTTGTGTTCGAATATTTCAACATAAACAGTTTCCTTTCATGGCCAAGCAAGATGGAGAGAAGTGTTATATGGTCATTTTAGACTTGTAGTGAATTAAATCAAGATTTGAACTAATACTTTTTAAAGTTGTAGGTAAATGACAAGTTTTGCAACACATTCCAATTAAGTGATTGATTATAGTTTGTAATTTACATATTTAATTTACTTTTCCATTGTTTATTTTCTTAAGCTTTGCTACACACAGTAAAAAAATAAATCAACTCAGGTTTATTTATGATTTTAATGTTCATAGAGACAGTCATATTCTTAAATTATTTCTCTGCAGTCATCTGTTCTTAATTGTATTTTCCAAAAGCTTGACGTCTAGTTGTCTCAGACAGAGTTTTTAAGAAAACAATTGTTTTGTTTTCTTACTGATTAAATTAGTATCCCTGTGAAAGAAACTGAGTTTTTGCATGGAGTAATGTCTTTCCTTGGTCTTCTTCAGTGCATGGCTCTGTGCTCTCTTTGGCATCCAATGCGTCATCTAACTATTCTGCGGTGAGTCAACACAGCTGTTTTACATGAATAAAGAACATTTTTATCTATCTTATGTTTGCTGTCGTTTCATTCTCATGTTTTAATCTATCTAAATAATATATTTCATAGAAAGTAGTATTGACAAGTTTCTTCTTAATTAAATTGGCAACTTCTCACAAGATTAAGATTTTTCAAAAACTGCTTCATTATAGAATCTTTTCATTAAATAGACATAAAAACGGTAAAGATATAGCCATGTTTTGTTTTACTCTCTAAGGTGTCATATTTGAAACCTTAGATAAATAGTTATTTTATATTGCAAATGTAATTAGACTTAATCCTCGACTCAATCCCCTTTTCTTGTGTTGATGCTTCATAAGAGTGAGGAAAGAATACAAGGAGAGGTAAGGATCATGTTATATCTCATCTGTGAGACTTGTTGGAATGTGTCCAGTCATCCGCCTGTGTTCACAGTGTTCCAGGAAGGCCACGGATCTTTATCTCAGCAGCTCATAACTCATTTTGTTTTATCTCTAATATTCTTTGAACTCCAGTACCCTTCCCCAAAATCTAATAAACACAGTCCAGACCTAGTACAGTTCTCAGTGCATGCTCTCCATACTCACTTTGTAGTTCCTTTTTGTGGTGCAGTAGCCTCAATATTATGTTGTTTGCATGTTGTGGTTGTAAAATAGTGTGTTTATCACAATCCACCGTTGCATCATTGAGTTCATTATCCAAATTAAAGTCTTCAATACTTTTGCAGTTTTGACTGAAGATCAAGTTGTCTTACATCTTAAACCTAATTAGATTTTTTTTCTGCAGCAAATCCGGAAGTTGAGACGAGAGCTGGAGTCGTCCCAGGAAAAGGTGGCTGACCTGACGATGCAGCTTTCTGCTAATGTATGTGCAGTCATTACCTCATTTTCTATTCACTTTTAGTTAGGAGCTAGTTGACTTGATTTGTTTTTACTTTCCATATGAGATTTTGATAATTCTAAAGATCAATTTCTCTTTAAGTGAATTTCACAGTGGCATAACATATTTCCATTTCTAACTCTGTTACTCATCTAATTAAAAACACATTTTAACGTCTGTTACTCAAATAATTAAAAACACATTTTCACCAGCCTTTAACCATAAGCCTGTTTGTAGTTTTAAGAATTTTACCTGAAAACCTCTGCACCCTGCTTCTTCATTGTATTATTTCTTTGTTCATCTTTTAATGCATGAATCTGACTGGTTTAACAGAAACAAACTCCGAATTTCAATAACAAATCTATGAAAGAAGCAGTGTTTTTGTTTTGGTATATTTGTTAAAGGGGTGATGCCCACTTTTGTGTTTGTGTGTGTTTTTATATGACTTGCATAGGATTTTTTCCCCCCCCAGATCTAATGCATCTGTCCCTTTCTTTTTACCTTGGCTGTATTGACTGCTGGACTCACTGCTGCCCCCTGCCTGCTTCCCAATGACTCTCACCTCTGGATGCTGGGTGTTACAGCTAGGCCAGGTTTGTTAGAGCAGAATACTGTGTTGAACTGTAACTTTCTGTTGGGGTTGTGGTGTGGCATGGTGCATCCCATTGGCTGGATTAACAGCAATAAATAATTTCCATAATGCAGTTGTCTTTTGTCTCTGGACCACCATTTCAGTGATGCATCTGCTTTCTAAACTTTAACAGCCTCATTTGTGCTCTTTGCACAATTTTTTGCAACCATTGTGGCTGTTTCTTGTCCCTGTTTCCATACAGTACAAAGCAGTATTTCCATCTGATTGCAACAAATCTATATTTTATTGTTCTCTAAATCTTTTAGCAGTCATTCAAACTGGAGAAATTATGGTTATGATGCGTACCACATAGGTAGAGGAAAAATCCCTCAGGGTTTGCTACTCACTCTCAATTGGAGTCTTGTTGCATGTCATTCCCCCTTTTTTGTTTCCTACGTCCCAATGTCCTACCTATGTTTTGGTTTTTGGTTTTTTTATGAGAATAAAGCACAAAAATCATGATGCAATCAGAGCACATTGGATGTATGATTTGCCAGAGTCTAAACATATTTTCATCTTACATTTGTAAGTGACAAAATGTTCTAAGCGCTCATACATCAAATTATAAATGAAATATTAATTCAGACATAGTAGCAATGTTTAGACAGAGACCAGCTAAAGTTTTAGGTTTTGTAAATGAAGATAAAAACTTTGATTTTAGAAAAAAAATTTGAAAGTAAGCAGCAGTAAAATTTCACAAATTTTGTAAAAACAAATATTAATGAAAGCAGAATGCTGGTCTGCTAGTTTTGAATCTGCACAAAAACTATAAGCCTCTCATTCTAAGTGAGTTTTGAATTTCTTACTAATTCTGCATGATATTATCGGCATGAGTCCAGAAACAGTGTCCTTATTTCGTTACGAAGTAACACAAACTTACTCTTTGCCCTCTTATTGTCATTTGTCAATTCCTAAATGAGTCAAATTTGCTACATTAGAGTTGACCTTGCATTGCTGCTCTGCTTCACCATCCTTATCCTAATGTTTGCTTTCAACTCTGACATCATCCACAGCTGTTTGACTGCTACATCCCTTCCTTTCTCCCCCACTTAACCACAGAGAGACGTTTGCTTGATGTGCTGAGTGAGGTTGCAGACCGATTTTATTCAGCTCATGACTCATACCTATCACCCATTCCCATCTGCACACACTTTTTCCCTCTGTGGCCGTTCACCTCTCTTTCTCCCTCTTACAGGCTAATCTGGTTGCAGCGTTTGAGCAGAGTCTGGCACTGATGACAGCACGCCTGCAGACACTGTCAGTCTCCTCAGAACAAAAGGTATCTTGTTGGTATTATGCCACAAATGAGTTATGTTTTGCCTCATAACAAGTCTGTACAAGTAGTGATTTGATGCACAAGATTTCATTGGAGTGATAAGAAATCAATTGGGGTTTTTTTACAACATTGTTTTAAATGGTCCTGTAGACATGTAAGAAGCCTTAATCATCACCCCTCCACTGCCAGTTTTGACAGCTAGTATGGTGAAATCCTGAGTTTGCTTTTATCTAAACATGATGCTCTACTAAGCATCTTTACTCTGCTCTAATCTGTCTAAAGCATGTTGCTTACAAAATGTTTGTGGTCCATTTGCATACAACCTTGTAAAACTGTATGTGTTCAGTCTTTTATAGTTTGTACCATCAGGATCTATAACCTTGTGTCTTGTGTAAAATCTGAGATGTAACTGTAAAGTTTATCCAGGAAAATAGGTGAGGGTCAAAGTTTACATGGCAGAATAATCCATGTCGTCGTGAACTACTTAACACAACCTAAAAACTCTTCAGCTCAAAACAGACTCTGTTCAGCCAGTCAGCTACTGTAACCTGACATTGTTTTCTTTCTCCAGGACTCTGAGCTCACTGAATTGAAACAGACCATTGAGGTTTTAAAAGCCAAAAATACAGAAGCCCAAGAAATCATTCAAACTGCTCTCAGCAACCCAGAAATCACACCTAAAGGTACAGAATGTCATTCCTTATATAAACCCCTCCACATGCATTTTTTTGGACTATTAACAGATTGTTTTACCTGCTGTTATCCAGAGCTGCTGATAAATCGACAGAACTCATCAGAGAGCATCTCCAGTCTTACAAGCACTACAAGCCATTCGAGCATGGGGAGTCTCAAGGAGCAGGAGGCCAAGAAGAAGAAAAAGAAGAGCTGGGTGAGGAACTAACAGCACAAACGTAAATCAGTATTAAGCTATAAGATCTCAAGAAGTCTGATGTTACATAAATTATGTGTTTGTTTTGTCACTTTTGCATAAAACACAATTTTATTCAGGTGATGTGATAAACTTTTCTTCAAAAGAAGCTGTCTTGAATGATTCATAGCCAAGTGTATCAGCAATATAAAATAACATTCAAACGATTATGTATGTTTTTCTATCAATTCTGCATTATTTCTACCATATGTCCAGTGAAATACTTGCAATTATAGTCATTCCAAGAAAACCAGTCTGGAATAAAGGTAAAACCATACAAATATTTTGAACTGAAGCATAACCTTTCTAGCTTGTAAAACAATTCAACAGACTGATTGGCTCAGACTTTACATAAAAGAGTTTCAGGAAGATAATTCTATGACAACTATGCTAACAAGACACAATGAGGGAGAAACAGAAATAACAAATTATCTTAAATTTATAACCTAAGCAAAGCCTGCAGGAAAAATTATACTTGAAAGAACAGATACTTCTACAAAAACAATAATGACCAAATCTGCCAACAAAAGCAGAGAACCATAAAACTAGGTTGGATTGAAAGGCAAAACCTGGTAAATGTGAACACATTTGAAAAAAGCTGACTGACTCTTAAAAAAATATAAATCATAGAAACCAGAACGAGAAAACAATCAGGCACAAAAGCATCTCGAAGATGACAAAAGACGCCAGACAATGATCCTGCATTATCATGCATGCTTTTGATTCTCCTCCTATTTTTATCCACATGGTATTAAGTATGACTCTATTCTCTCCCTCATGCTCCCTTTTTTATTTTAGGTCTTTGAGGTGAGTGATGGTGAAACCTTAAGCAACATCTAAACCTGCATGTTTTTAATGAGTCATACTTAAAAATGTTTGTGCTCTTGTGTTTGCATTTTATTTACTCATTAAGCTCCTCATAATATAATCTCATCACATGATCTGACATATCAGTCTGCATGTATTTCAACTTGTTTTAAAGGATTTTAGACATACATTTTTTATAGATAGCCATTTTATTGCAGACATTATCAACGTCTGTAGTACACCAGCTGTGAATCATTCATTTCAATTTACCCACCATTTTCTCAGAATTCACAAGTTAAAAGAGAGCTTTCATTAAATTGCTTTCAAAAGTTAACCTGGGAGCCATTTTTCATGTAATACTACCAGCTTTCACATTTTTGGTTGTTTTAAGTGTTTTCAAAACCATTGCACATGCTGATCTGAGTTCCTACCTCCTCTAACCAGCTGCGTAGCTCCTTCAACAAAGCTTTCAGTAAGAAAGGCTCAAAGTCAGGGCCGTACGCTGACATCGAAGAGATCGCCACTCCAGAGTCTTCTGCACCTTCTTCCCCAAAAGTCAACATTCCTGGAGATAACCCTCAAATGAAATCCTCTGCTTCTGCCTCATCGGCAGGGTAAGCCGCCAAAAACTATTAAGTCCTGATTTTATTTATTTATTTATTTATTTATTTTAGTATTGTCCAATCTGCTTGGCTTTTCTAGTGTCTCCAGTGATGTGATCTTTGTTTTTTCAGACTCTGTGAAGGAGATGATGTGGCAGATGATAAAGTTGTAACAGAGCTGCGCTCAGAGCTGTGGGAGAAGGAGCGGAAGCTGACAGACATCCGCCTGGAGGCTTTAAGCTCTGCACATCAGCTGGAGCAGCTGCAGGAGGCCATGACCAACATGCAGGTATGTGCTTGTATATTTATGAATTTTTTATGCTGAATACATAAATATGTAAGTATTCACTACAAACGGAAAGCTTCAGAGTATCTTTGCAAGTATTCACAACACTTTTGTTTTCTTAAATAACTGTCCTGAAACTGTTGTGATTTTGTTTTTGCAGATGACAGTGGAGAACCTGAAGACTGAGAACGATAAGCTGAAGACAGGTAGTCTGTCTCCCTGTCCGTCTCCTGGACCCTCCAGCTCTGTGTCCCAGTCCTCAGGTCTCACAGCTCTGGGGAGTTCATCCCCCCGTCAGTCAGTTGCCATGCACATGCCCAAAAGCTACAGCAGAGGGCTGAGTGAGGGGAGCAGCTCAGGTACAGTCCAGTCTCTGACAGGAAGAGTAAAAATAGAGCAGGGTGATGGATAACTAGGCATAGCATGTAAGGAATAGTGATAGACTGGACAACTTTAAAAAATACCTCTGAAAAAAATCCTATAGAATCTAAGTGTAGCTAATATAAGTTGAACGTTTATGGAAAATGATTTTCTTTCAAAGTTGAAGGTCCTTATTAAAACACAAACAATGTGAAGAGCAACAGTGACTCACCAATTTGTTAATTATTTTTAATTTAAAAAATGTTTTCTGATTTTTCTTAGCTGTTGAGTTTGAGTTCTGCTTCTGTTTTCTGTTATTTTTACACCTTAGCAGATGTCCACTCTGCTGATTCGCTCAGCCTTTCCTCGCAGAGAGATGACCACCGTGTCAAAGTGGTTGTTTGTGTGGCGGATTTACGGGTTTTTAAAGATGTGAGCACATTGTTCTTTCACTTTTAGCCATTTTTTATGAATAATTATATATTCTGTGTCACCTAATACTTGCACTTTGACTCAACAGGAGGCTAAACGGCAGGATTTCTTCATCGGTACTGTCAGGGTGAATGGCAGGATGGACTGGGTCATGTTGGATTCCGCTGTCAGCCAGGCTTTCAAGGTGAGATACTGTGTTCAGGAATTGCATTTTAGGTTTTTCCTATTTAAAAACAAAGGCATTTGTCTGGACAAACATGGTTGAGTTCGTAGGACCTCTTGTTGTGGAATAAATCCAATTTTTGTCAGTGACAGTCAACTTAATTGCAAGGAAGTGTTTTTTTTTTTTTAATTTAAACTTAAATATCTTTTTGGTGTGTTTTTTATGGATTTGATTCCAGGTCTATATAGCCAAAGTGGACCCCACCTCCAGCCTGGGTCTTTCTACAGACTCAATCTACAGTTACAGCATGGGCCACATTAAACGGGTGTTGGGAGGCGAAGCTCCCGAGACACAGCCGTCTCGTTGCATGTCACGAGGCCCCAGCAGCATCACTGTATCACTAAAAGGTCTGCAGAGTTGATTAACTCATGATTTCCAATATAGAAACCATTAATTATTTTTCAACAGGTCTGTATTTGAATTAGGATTATCGTGCCGTGTTTAAACTCAAAGTGCAAATTCTCCTTTAGATTTGCGCCTCCAAAAAAACATGCATTTGTAGTCCTTCCTCCTCCATGTTTGCAGGTTTGGTAGGTGAGCTGTGCTGTTAGCAGCAGTGCAGGCAGAGCTTTGAGCAACATGATCTTAGTGCTGTCAGACACATGGGCCCCAAAGAAGTGTAAAGCGGACCCCTACCCTGCAGCCGGGGGGTTGGGCGTGCAGACTTCCCACACTTGTACCAGAGTTATTTTCAGAGTGAAGTGCTTGAGCTTAGTGAGGCTTATGAAGGACATGCGAGGTGATAAAAATCTATCTTCAAAACATCACTCTGCCAAAGCACGACCTGTTGAAATACATATTCCATGTGTTAAAAATTTCAGCCGAAGTTTAAAGCTACACTTTATCATCCCTCTTTTATGTTTTTCACACGATTAATAGGCAGTAATCAGCTGTATTGTTTATCGCAGCAGTTCTTCATCAGGTCATTCTCGCTTCCTCTCGTTAAAATGCAGGTTTGAAGGAGAAGTGTGTGGACAGCCTTGTGTTTGAAACTCTCATCCCTAAACCCATGATGCAACATTACATCAGTCTTCTACTCAAACATCGCCGTATCATCCTGTCTGGACCGAGCGGGACGGGAAAGTCTTACCTAGCTTCCCGGTTGGCCGAGTACCTGGTGGACCGCAGTGCTCGTGAAATCACAGACGGGATTGTGATCACTTTCAACATGCACCGGCAGTCATGCAAGGTAACAGAGACTGATGTTTTATTATGATCAATACGTTATTAAGGTTATTTGGTCTGACAGGGTGTCATTTTCACCATTGTTCTTACCCAGGATCTACAGCTTTATCTTTCCAACTTGGCCAATCAAATAGATCGGGAAACCAGTTCATCAGAAATCCCATTGGTGGTTATTTTAGATGACATTCACGATCCAGTTTCCATCAGTGAACTTGTTAATGGTGCTCTAACCTGCAAATATCACAAATGGTAAAATTACACACACAGACTGAAATCATATTTAGAGATTATGTTGAAATGGCCTTATATCTGTAACTTTATCTGTGCATTTAGTCCCTACATTATTGGAACCAGCAATCAGCCAGTGAAGATGACGGCAAACCACAGCCTGCATCTAAGCTTCAGGTTGGTTTTAGATGAAAGCTTGAAAAAGATAAAGAATGTCCTTTTCATAATGTTATAGACGTCATTACCACATATATCAAGTCTGATATTATAACATCTTGGTCTGTACTTTTACTTGCATCCATGTAATTTTTTGGTTTTCTATTTGTGCAAAAATATTCTACTACTGTAGTTTTCATTGTGTGAAATATTTGTGCACATTTTTATTTATTTTTTTTTTTGTTTCAGAATGGTGACCTTTTCCAACAACGTGGAACCAGCTAATGGCTTCCTCACACGGTATTTGCACCGGAAGCTCATGGAGTCAGAAGATGAAAGGAGCTTAACCAACGAAGACCTCATCAGGGTTTTAGACTGGGTTCCCAAACTGTGGTATCATTTGCACACCTTCCTTGAGAAGCACAGCACATCAGACTTTCTCATTGGTATAGAAAACACAAAAGAGAAAACCCCTATTATATATTTTTTCTTTGGCAATTATGTGTGTGATTTATATGTCTTCTCTTCTTTTTTTGACTTCTCTTCAGGCCCTTGCTTTTTCCTGTCTTGCCCAGTTTCCGTTGATGAATTTCGGTCTTGGTTCATTGATCTGTGGAACCACTCTATTATTCCATATCTGCAAGAAGGAGCAAAAGATGGTGTCAAGGTAAGATATCTTCACAAATGGAGCTTTTTCTGAAGTAGGATATTTAGCACTGGTGGAATCACAACACTAGCACATCAGGCATATCAAAGAAGAGCTAAATTAAATTATTTTAAGGTTATAAGCCCACTAATCTTTCAATCTGTTAAAATGAGGCTGAAGTATTAATTATTGACTTTTGCACTGGGTGATAATCATCACATATTTAAAGTAGAATAATAGGTTCCTGTAATTTCCCCAGGGTTAGCTTTTTGACAACACATTAATTAAAATGGAAATAATGTAAAAAAGAAAGAGCTACTAGATGCTGAAGTCAATGGATATGTTAGTAATCTGATTAAGACATACTATCTATTTTCCACTGACTAGAAGTAAAGCAGGCAGAAATAAATATGCATTACACTGAAAAACCAAGTGAAGCCCATTTCACTTGCGCGGTAAAAATACCGCGCAAATCAGTATTTTTAGGGAGCTTGCAAATATCAGAAAAAAACAAATGGTAAATCCATTTACAATTTGTCTACATAATCTGAATATCTATGGATTATGTCATAATGCAGTGATATTCTTAAAGAAAGTTACTAATGGACACTGAGCACAAGTTCAAGGCATAGAAGAAAAACAAAACAAAATTCTTGAAAAAAAAAATTAAGCTAAATTGGATCAGTGTTGCAAAGTGTGTACTGGAAACCAAAACGGTTATTGATGGCGGTTCTGAATATGTTGCCAGTCCACTGATCCAGTTGGACAAACTTCCTTAACGGGTTCTTCTACGGTTTGCCAGAATCTGCTTCCAGGAACAAAGTTACTGATAATTACTTTGATAAAACTGAGACCAACATCACCTTAGAGACCAATAAAAACTGAATTACTATTCTAAGAAAAAATACAATTTTCAGGCTTTCTGCATCCTGGTAATATCAGGAATCTTTTACTGCAGTCAAAGTACTGCCAGAATGGCAAGATCCAGGCCAATGAGTAAAAGGACAGATTCACGGATTGAGTTGCCGCGCAAATCAGTATTTTGATTTAAAGATAATCATGAATTTATCATGCAGTGAATTTCTACATTAACTATGTATATTGACAGACGTTGAGACAAAACCGTTTTTTGAACATAAAAAAAAAAAAAAACATAAAACGACTTCATTTTGAAGGTTGTGATCATCACTGGCGTAGTTCGACCTAAAAGCTTCTGCAAGAACATTTTGAAGAGAGAGAGACCTGTAGTGTTTATAGATAAAAGTTGAAATCTGGTGTGTATGTGTGGGTTGTCTTGGAGCATAATTTCCTTTAGTCAGCCAGGACAGATAACAACTATCACCAAGCCGAGTATTCCCTCAATTCAGTGTTATGCTTTTTATTGTGCTGCCCAGTGCTCCTCTTTATGAAACTGCAGCACTGCAGAGAACAGCAGTAAACTAGACAAAGATGCAAAGAAACTGCTGAGCAATGACGTATAGTGATGTTCATTAGGCTGCACAGAAAAAAACAACAGATCCTACAAATTAACTGCTATTTTTAAAGTCTTTGACCGCTTTCATGTCAGTACAGTTTGTCTTTCAGTGATGACTTCATACTCTACATCGCATTTCTGGGTTTTTGCTCCTCTTCAGGTTCATGGCCAGAAGGCCGTATGGGAGGACCCGGTGGAGTGGGTGAGGGGCACCTTGCCATGGCCGTCCGCCCAGCAGGACCAGGCGAAGCTGTTCCATCTACCTCCTCCCAGCATCAGCTCTAGCAGCCCATGTCAGTCCAGTGAGGAAAGGCCTCACAAAGAAACTCCGCCCAGCTCCATGGAATCTGATCCTCTGGTAGGAAAGAGTGTGCCATGTCATGAACTTTGTGTCACTTTTTTGATATGGGGTCTTGTTTCTGAATTATTGCCTTTTTTTGCAGATGGCAATGCTTCTGAAACTTCAAGAGGCTGCTAACTACATTGAATCTCCAGATAAAGAAGATCTGCCTACGCTCTGAACAGACAACTCAGACTTAATGACCCAGCACTAAAGATTTTACTTAATTTTATGTGTTTCACTGTGTCGGAGCAGTGTATGATCTGGAAGAAATAGACTTTTGAAATGATTTTGGAGAGAATTTAGCTATCATTACCTTAGAGAGTGGATGAAACTTTTCAATGTAGATTCAGATTATTAAAACACATGCAAATATGAATACTGAAGCTCTAATAAATAGAAAGCTATATTCTATGACAAGGCTATGTATAACAATTTACCACCACATTTGCCCTCAGTACTATTATATTGGTGCTAACTGTTTACGCTGAAATCCATTGGTGTTTGCACCAAATCAGGGGATTCCTACAAAAACATGCACCATCCATCCTGTTTTCTCCTTAAGTGCGTCCTGAGATAGTGAGTTCTCATCAAATGACTCTTACCTTAATAGCATTGACCTTGTTTTGGAAAAGAGTATGACAGCATGACAGACACTACTGTTAAACGCAAAAGTCTTTGGTACATATCTACTGTATACAGAAAGCCTTTGAAGGCCAATTCTTAATACATATGCAATCCTGAACTTTACAACTCCAGCAGGTGAAAAATGCCTTAACAGCAGAGATGTTCATGTCACCTCAACCTAAGCAGAGTTTACTGGTGCTTTCATCAATATTATTACAACTATTCAGTCAGGAATTCTTTATTTCCCCAGGTTCCTTTATATTGTTATTTCAGTTCATCATTATAATTTTATAATGAAAATGATTAAACTTTCATTTTTTTTTTTTTGTTTTGATTTCATAGGAAATGTTGCTGTCATACTCTTTTATATAAAACTGAGCTTAAATATCAGTGATGTGATTGAATTGCTCTGTGGCTGTACACACCACTTTTATGAAGCACTTAGAGTTTTATTTCATAGAACACAAGCAGTGCCACTAAGGCTGCCATAAATATCAGGTATGAGATACTTACTACACAGGGATAACATAAGATAAGAAACACTGTTTGATCAAAACAAATGAGTGAATGCGTACTGAATCCAATTCAGATTGTAATTTATCTTCAAAAGAGCACATTTGTTTCAAATGTTCCCCATGATATTGTGTATATAATGTGTACATACAATCAGGCTGTGTTGCAGTTTATTTATCTGCATTAGTTGGTGCAAAAAATCTAATATACTGAACCAAATATTTTACTTTGACTTTGCATATTGACTGTCAACTTAGTTTAAGTTCAGCTATGAATGTTTATGAAACACTTAAGTGTACAATAGTATCATGTAGTAGGTGCTCTTCAAATAAGCCTTATCAAAGTACTTCAAAACACGTTTAACAATGGCTGAGCAGAGCAACTCTAAAGCTGCACATGGTGAATTCATCCACCACAGTTGTTACACTTTACAAACTGAACAGTCTCTCACCAGTCATGCATATTAGTATTGGTTAGATTCGTATGATGCTTAAAAAAAAAAGAGGCCCCAAAATGTTTTAGGATTGTATTGCAGAGTAGGTTAGCAAAACGTTTGGTGTCATTTCTGTCAAACCGGAAATATGACCTTACATGTTAAATAGTGTTGAAGACGTTCTGAAGTAACGTGAGACATTGTGTCGTGTGTACCCTCTTCAATGTCGTACAGTATTCCTCTGAGAATAATCTGGGTACGCGACACAGCAAAATAGTGTTATATAGACACAGATAAAAACTTTATTAGGTGCTCGATGTAGAATTGTGTAAAGAGGTCCTTTTGAAGTACATGAAATGTAGGATATATGGTTGTGCAATATCCATCATCCCAAACTGACCATTATTTTAGCTGATTGAATGTTGGACCACTTTAATGACAGCAGGATAAGGAAGTGCAACCATTTAGATTGTGTTTCTGCTGCTTTGACTGGTACAAATTATTTGATTGAAGAGAAAACAATACAAGTTAGCTTCATTGCTGTAAATATTCCAGGTATCAAAAGGCCAGTGGCCACACTCCAACCCGTTTCTGCAGGTTGACTAAAGCCATCAGGTCCAGCTTTTCATCTCATTTTCTGGTTGTTGTGCCTGTTGCTCTGTATAAACTGTGATTTGTGTTTGCTTACTGGTGTATCGGGACTATGCAGCAACTTCTACTGGTGTCGGCAATTGGCAGAGGTCTTAACTTCACATGCAGTTGCTTTGTGCTCTCATCTGGTCTTTCCTACGTTCCTGATTTGGATCAAAATGCATCACAAGAAAACAAGTGATACAAGTTTGTTTCAGCCAGTCAGACATAGCCTTAAAGTAGTTGGAATTTAAAGACAGGGTTCAAAAGATAGGTAAGAATTGTAAGCTGTTTGATACATTTTATGTTTATGAATGACAAGAGAAGAAATGTAACTTAAGCTATGAATTGTCAAAGACAATTTAACCTCAAACCGAGCCTAAATCAGCTCTAAATCTGATTTCTTAGGCCAATACAGGTTGCTGAATAGTCATATTTTTGCAAAGCTTGTTGTGGACTAAACTAAGATTTTAAAAAAGTTATGCTGTTTGTAATGTCACGGATGTGCATATGTTAAGGGTTCATAGGTGTTGTAAATGCATGTAAACTTGCAGTGTGATGAGACAAAAAAGTTCACCTTACCATATACTTTAGGAAAAAAAATCATATTAGACATTTTCTTTTTTAAAATACTCAAATATTTGATATTTCTTTTTTTTAAATAATCCTTTGTAAAACTTGATTTATCTACTTTGTACAGGACATCAATGTAAAGACTGTAAATACAGTTGGTCAACATTCTGGATGCAGCAACAATCGTTGAGGTGGAAAAAGAAAGCATCCTATAGAAAAATATATTTCATCAGAGCTGGGTCCAATAGATGGATAAATGGTGCTCCTGAAGGCTTTCATCCACTCATCACTGTTTGTTGGCATTTAATAAAATACATGTCATATTTATTTCTTGTCCTAATGTGTGCATTTTGACTCCAAAAACATTATAGGAAAAGTACTTGGACAGATCTGCTAAATTTTATATGCAGATAAAATTCATTTATATACTTTGTCTCTGAGATCTAAAATCTCATTTAGAAGACAGACCTGTTTTGATAAAATACAGCAACTAGTAATGAATGTAAACTTTATCAGGCATACTAATTGCAAAAGATGATGTCAAGAAAGATTTAAAGATGCCGATTCTCTTTTGACATGATGTTCTGAGTCATCCGTCATGTTTAGTATCTATTACATGCAGCTCATTAAAGGGGCGGCGACTTACCGTGCAGAGCGGTATATAAGCCTTGTATCCCCCAGAGGAATGATGGCATTGGATACAGTCTAAAGGACTTAACTGAGTTGGGAATTCGCTGCGACCTCCAACATGCCGTCCAAGCCTGCCCCGATCAAGAAGGCGGCCAAGAAAGAACCAGAGAAAAAAGAGGAAAAAGCCCCAGAGCCGGCTCCCGAACCCGCCCCGGAGCCTGCTCCCGTCGAGGAAGCCCCAGCGGAGGCCGCTCCAGCTGAGGGAGAGGCACCTGCTGAGGGCGCTGCCCCTGCCGAGGGTAATGTCGGCAGCGGCTGAACACCACCCTGACTTATTCAGGACAAACAATAGTTTAAATGTGTTTTTTTTCCCTCTCCGTGGAGGACCTTGTATATGTCTATAACAAGTTAAATTAATCGTAATATGTTTGTGCGGGTCTTGGTAAGATCTCCGTTACCTTTACGCACGTGTGAAGGTGCCTATATTTTCTAGTGAGAATTCCCAGGCTTTTAAAATCAACCATTGTAGTAATTACATCTAAAGTGCCGTCTTTCATTGGCTTCCACGCATTGATGGAAATTAGCTATTAATGGCACATTATTTAATAAGCATTCATGTGAAGAACTCATTAAAACTTAGTTTGTTGCTCCTTTAAAAAAGAAAAAGAAAAAAAAATATTATTTACATCTACGATTATCGAATCACTCTAAAATCTGCTCCAGCTATACTGCTTTCACTAATAGAGCTGAGTTGCCGCTTCTGTTGCAACCTTTTTTTATTGTTTTATTTTTTATTTATTCATTTATTTATTTATTTTTTATTTCTTTGATTGCTAAGCATTACTGCATTATAGGCGACTTGAAATTTATATTTACTTGTTACAGCCTATCACTTATGGTTCTTATGGCAAATTCGCCATGTGGATGGCCAAGCCAATTAGATATATCCGCTAGCACCGTAGAGTTCTATGGAGTTCCAAAAGTGCCCCAACGTGGCAGAAATTATGATTTGTCAAATAAGATTGATTGGTCAACCTTAACCCTATCCAATCATCTTGACTGGGACAGTGTTAGATCCATTCACTAACTTTCAGATTTGGGGTTTAGAGTTAAGATAAATTCAAGAATTTATCTTTAGAGTTAAGATAAATTCAAGATGTGCTGCAACACACCCCATGAAATTCTAGAATACACAGTGAAATATATAGTGTTCTGCATATGCATATGCTTATTTGTTAAATTGTTAAAAAAAATACATGAATTTGTCCCAATTTAAATCTTGACAAATTTTAATAATTAATGTATATACATATTTTAATAGTGGAACTTTTGGTTCCACATACAAGTCAGCTGCTGCACCTGTTACTGAGGAATCATCAGCTGCTTTTGCAGCAACTGTGGTCCCAGCTAAAAGTATAACAGCAGCAAGTGGAGCATCTAATCTTAAACCAACCTCCTATTACAGGAAAGCTGGCTTCTCTAAACTGTAGTGTCTTTTACTAACCTCACCATTTGTTCCTGCTGCATAGGAAACACCCGCTAATGCTGCTGATGCCCCTGCTGATGGTAAAATGCAAAAACTGAAATAGAAAAGTTATAAGCCGTCATCCTATTCTCACTGAAGCTCAGCTCACTGTTTGGCTTCTTTATTATCATTTCTCACGCTTACAGTCGCAAGACATCCATAAGCATTTGCCAAAACATGTCCCATCTGCTTAAGGCACTAATTAACAATATCTAACATTTAATAATAGCTGCTTCTGCTTCAGCCACAGAGGGCGCTGCTCCAGCTGCAGAGTCAGAAGCTCCTGCTGATGATAAACCACCCTGGAAAAGCGTTTATATACGCTCATATTTTTTATGAAAAAATATGAGCACAGATGTACACAAAACTTGCTGTAAAGTAAAACTGCTCATTATTTTTGCAAACAATAAAACTTTTCTCTTTTCACCACTAGGGGAAGCTCCTGCTGAGGCACCTGCACCAGAGCCTAAGCCACCCACTCCACCTCCTCCACCCAAAGGTGAGACTCTGCTCCAAAAGAAAAAGATCAATGAGAGTAAAATCATCTTTAGCTAATTAACCAATGTTTCAACCATTATTCCTAGAGCCCACAAGCGCCCCTGTGGATCTGTTTGTTGAAGACAAAAATGACAATTCAGTGACCATCATTTGGAGCCAGCCTGAGACCATTGGGGACTCTGGTCTGGACGGATATGTCATTGAAGTTTGCAAGGATGGAAGTAAGTCCCGCTGTGCCTTGAACCGTGTGCAATATAAGGCTGACCTGTGAATCATCTTGTGAAAGATGTACTGTAGACGGCTGATTTTGGTTTTGGCATGCGCAAGTATATTAAGGTCTCAGTTTTCAACACAATCTCTGATAGTATTTTAGATCCATTGAGGAAAACGTGAAATTGGTGTTTTAATTTGGGTCAGCCAGATCAGTTGCAGCTGTCCCTGAAGTGTCAGCCTCTCAGTTATATCATGAGCTACCTAACCTCTCCCTAGAAGGGAAGAGGCATTTCAGGGTTGGTGTGGTCCTGCTGGAGGTCCTGCTTTTAGACTTACAGTAGTGGGCTAATCTCAGCAGTGGCTGAGTGAAGGCTTCATTTAGCAAACACACACAAAGTGATTAGTTGTTAAATACACAGTTTGTATGTACTGTGTACTATTATTTCAATTACAAAACTTTGCAGTATGCCATCTGTACTAGGCACTATTTACCTAAACTGTCCCAAAAAGCTATGCTAACATAGCTTTTTGGTTATGACCTGCAAAGGCAGAAAACCTTCTGCCTTTGTAGTGAAGGGGCAAAAACATTCACTGCTGGGCAGAAAGTTAAGAGAAAAGAGTGTTACATTAAAAAAAAAAAAAAAACAAGATGGTAGACTAACATCACAATGTACAGAATGCTATAATCAAACAAACAAAGGAGTTGCTTTTTTTATTTATTTTTTATTTTCAATTAAACACATTGTAAACATCAGTAGCTGAAAAAACATAACAACAATGATTACTTAAACTTGGGACTCCTTTTGACTTTGTATCTCTAGCAGTTCATGCAAAATGTGTTTTGTCAACTGTAGACACTGTCCATAGCTGCTGGGTGTTATTTTCTTGCAAAATAAACACAATGCTATTTCTAGTTCAGACATTCATGAGGGTCTAAAGTAGGGACAACAATGTCAATTAACGTGTACTTCTCTGGAAAAGTGATGTTAAAGCAGTAGAAAACCAAGAAGCTAACAAGAATGTTTGTATGAAAGCATTCATTGTGAGCATTGTTAGCTTAATAATGCCAGCAAATGAAAAACAAATCTAAACAAAACTGTATTACTTTAAATCAGTTTGTCTGCTTGTCTGGAAAACATTTTGATGGCTAGAAAAAAAAAAAAATCCAATTAGAGCAAATGTGATTTTTGGGGGTCCAGAAAAAGAACCGTATCTTAATGTAATGTCTGTGAAATAGCTCCTGCATTCATAGAACATTCAGTAAACTTCATTTTATGTCAATATTCCATCCAGCTGAGGACTGGAAAGCGGTCAATGAGGACCTGCAGAAGTCCAGTCGCTACGTCATCAAGAACCAGACCACCGGTGACCGCCTGAAGATCCGTGTGGTGGCTGTGAACGAAGGAGGCCGCAGCCCCCCTGTCACTCTCCCAGAGCCCGTACTGGTGAAGGAAGTTGCTGGTAAGAAAAGCTTTTTCTTTGTTTTTTTGGGGGCAGAGGACTAAAAGCAAAAAGCTTTTGTCAAAATTTTATTTACATGCTATCCTTACTTAACAAAGTGTAAGCTGCGTCAGTAAAACATGTCAGCGCAGGAGTAAGGACAACAAGGCAAACCAATGGACAAATACATAATATAAAGATGTAAAAGAACCATTATTACAGAAGAGAAAACACAAAATGTATATTATGTTAAGGTTTTTTCAGAGGTGCAACCATTTTGGAACACATTAAATTTGGGTTTGGCCTAAATATTTCACGTTTATTAATTTAGTAGGATGGGTTGCAAAGTCCTGCCAGTATTTCTGTTCCCTTGTAATGGGTTGGCTCCACCTTTGACCTAATGACCACTGGAGGTGGGGACCAGCTGATGTATGTATGTATGTATGTATGTGTGTATGGATGGATGGATGGATGGATGGATGGATGGATGGATGGATGGATGGATGGATGGATGGATGGATGGATGGATGGATGGATGGATGGATGGATGGAGTTGTAAAGTGCAGAAAAAGCTCAGCAATGTTTTACTCTCGACTTCCCTCTCCTGTTGGCATATACCTGCAGCATTAATGCGATAAAACCATGTCCCATTAACTTCCTCCCATGATTAGTTGAAACGCTGTTCTAACCTGCTGGATTGTGAGATTAAAGTGACAGTTTTCAGGATCCTCTACACCTAACAGTGTTAATCTGTGGCAGTTTCTGGTAAGATGACGGTTGGACTCTGAGGATTTGAAAGAGATGAGCTGTGTACCTTTCGGTATCTCTCTGATTGTCATTAGCCCTTAAGAAAAGTGGAGGCAAAGTGGGTGGAATGGCAACATGATCCCGACTCAGCTGGCAGCAGACAGTGTTCACCATACCAGATGGTCCACAATTAGAAACAATTTTGTTAATGGTTTCTGGCAGAATTGCTGAACATCTTTGGAAAATAGCTGCAATATACCTGCTGGTAGCAAATAGTTTTTACTGAGAGTCTGTAGTGCATAAAGATCTTTGCCAGGATTCATGCTGAGGAAAGGTTCAGGCTAATTTCTGCACGATTGATGGTGTCAAGTGATTGGACCTAAAGCAGGTGGGGGCTGTGAAGAGAAGCGGGGGTGGTGAATTCCAGCAGGGCCTGTCTCCAAGAAACAGGGTGGTGACTCTGACTTCTCAGATGGCACCCAAACCTCATAGCAGCTCCTGCAATTCAATGTTTATTTTGCAACAAGCTATAGACTTTACAGGGGAAGGCTCATTAAGCCTGATCCTTATCTCTACTATATCAAAAGGCACTAACTGTTAACTATATTTTAACTTTACAGCTAGGATTGTGATTTTTTCTTTTTTTATATTTTATTCACCAAATTTTACTCTATGCAATTGATTGTATGTCTATAAATTG
This sequence comes from Poecilia latipinna, assembly GCF_001443285.1. Taxonomy (NCBI): domain Eukaryota; kingdom Metazoa; phylum Chordata; class Actinopteri; order Cyprinodontiformes; family Poeciliidae; genus Poecilia; species Poecilia latipinna. The sequence continues at coordinate 57,305 of NW_015113739.1, forward strand.
GCTGCTGTTGAGCTGTAGCTAGTAGTTTATATTTTTTTACAGAATTTATTGAAGGATTTTATTCTTTTTTTATGTAACTTCATCTGTAAATTTGATGTGAAGGGTAGAGCTGACATAGTGAGTGCTATATTATCCCTTCTTTATTTAGAGTCCTGACAAATGTAGTTATGCTGCACTCAGCAGGTGGTGAGCTCCAGCAAGATGCTTCCAAGTCTCCACCAGTCTGACTTCTGTATCACGTCAGAAGTCATAATGACTAACTACCCGTGATAGTAATTATATATATGTTAAAGAGATTATCAGCTACCTTCAACTTTCAATGAGATAGGACTTTATACAGAGGGTAAAGGAAGGAGGTAAACTTTTACAGTTTAAGCCTTTCATCACGTTTGACTCTGTTGTCTAAAACCGATTTTCTTTTTTTCTATTGGCGAAAATCGTTGAACACATACAAGACAAACAAGGGAACATTTATTGAATTTGAAGTAGATGGCAATTTAGAACTCTTGTGCAGAATACATATTACTTTGTCTGAATTGGACATATATGTTTTTGTGCATGACCAAATAAGGAATAAATGAATAAATCAACCGTACAGTCGATGCAAAATGAGTCAAACTTAATTTAGTCATTACAGTACAGTCTGTTTCCAGTGTTTACATTTTATGCTTTCAAAAAAATAACTTGAATATGTAGAAATGAACTGAATTGATTAAAACAAACATGAAGTGAAAAGCTGTTTATGCAACAAGACATGACCCACTCTCATTCATCCAGGCACAAGTCAAGGTCACGTTACTATGGTTACGAAGCTGTGCCATTAACCTTTATTGATCATTGAAAAAGAATTTGACTATGCAAACTATTATTTCAGTAAATTATTACAAACGATTGCGAGATGATCATGATGGCAGACCAAAGTGTTTTAAAAGGTAATTGTTTTACACTATGAGAATATATTTAATTATATAGATTTGGATAATGACATTTTCTTCATAAAGATCCTCTCTGTTTATTCTGGCATGCAGACAATATAACCTTTTTCAGCAGTAACTAAAGTAGAACAGAGAACATTTTGCCTGATTTCATGTCTAACGAGGACAAGGAGAAGTAATTGTAAAGTTGATGTAAATATCTGTAGTGGTTTTAGCCACACAGTAAAGTAAAAACAAATGCATCTACAAAATGTATCTATTAACTGCACACCAATTTATATCACATCCATGCATAAATTGTCATTGTTTTCATTTGTACAGAATCCAGTTGGTTTCATGTTCTGTTTTTTTCTGGTCCAACCCCTGATGTAAGGGAAGGCAGCATTTTAACCTTGGAATTAACCTGTTTTTTAAAGAGAAAGACAAAACTAAATTCTGCATGAAGTTATGTTTTTTTTACATAATTTATTGACTTATTTGTCATGTTTATTTCCTTAGATCGTCCCAAGATCCGTATGCCTCGTTTCCTTAGGCAGAGATACGTCGCACATGTTGGGGAAAAGGTCAACCTGACCATCCCCTTCACAGTAAGCACACAATATCTTTATGAAGCACAATATAAACATTATAAAAAGAATCAAAGCTCAATCTATTTTTTTTTCACAGGGTAAACCCAAACCTGAGGTGTCCTGGACGAAGAAAGGCGCAGCACTGGACCCAAAGAGAGTGAACATCCGCAGCACCGAAAGAGACAGCATCCTGTTCATCCGTTCAGCCGAGAGAGATGACTCCGGAGTGTATGAGATGTGCTTGAAAGTGGAGGGCTTTGAAGACAAGGTCTCACTGACCCTTCAGATTGTTGGTGAGTAAAATGAGCACACACACAGGTGAGAATTAAAACGGAACGATCTGTTATCGATTTTTATTAATCATGGCCCACAGAGCTGCCAGGGCCTCCTGCCAGTGTGAAGATTGTTGATACCTGGGGCTTCAATGTTGCTCTGGAATGGACTGCACCCAAAGACAATGGAAACACTGAGATCACAGGATATACAATCCAGAAGGCTGACAAAAAGACTGGAGTAAGTTCTCAACATTAATGAGTTGTGTCAATAGTCTACAAAAAGGTTCAAATCATTTACAAATAAAAATCCAAAAACATTTGCGTTCAGTTTCCTCTCAGAACCACAACTTTTGTTTTAAGTACAGGTGCACATATTTTGGGATATTTCTGTAGCTTTTTTTCACAAGCATATTTCATCTCAGGATTGCAAAGTTGTTAGTTCCTTACATCTTTCCATCATTTCTGACTAGATTTCCTCTCCCTGCAACAAAAAGCATCTCCGCTAAACAACTGTCCTGTCACCATGTTTCATTGTGTGGACGTTGTATTCAGGGTGGTGTCAGTTATTTGCTACCCCACCTTGTAGTAAATAACTTTCTTCTGTCTGTGATGTTCCCTACACGACTTGTGGTAAACTGCAAACTTCTTATTGCTTTGTTTCAAGAACTTTATGGATTGCATGAGTAACAGCTTTCTAATTCTTCCACCTTAGCAGTGGTTCTCTTAGCTACTTCTCTGATTAATGTTCTTGTGGCTCACAGTTCAGAATTTTACTTGCAGCTGTACAAACTCTTTTTTATTTTCCAGTTTCTCCATGAGCTTTTTGAAGCTTTCAATATCATTTAATAACCTAACCCTGATTTAAACTTCTCCATAACTTTGTCATGCCATGACAAACCCTCAAAACCTTCTGAGAACACCGACATTTATACTAATAAGCCTTAAACATGTGAACAGTATTGGCAGTATTGGAAGCTTGGTTCCTTCAGTATTTGTGTTGGAGGTTGGCAAGGCACTGTTTGCTGTCATTTTGTTTTGTTTTGTTTTCCAGGACTGGTTCACTGTGCTGGAGCATTACCACAGGCTGAATGCCACCATCTCTGACCTCATCATGGGCAACACTTACAAGTTCAGAGTATTTTCTGAGAACAAGGTTGGAATGAGCGAGTCAGCTGCTGTTACAAAGGAAGAGGCCAAGATCCTGAAGACAGGTAACAGTTTGTCTGCTGATATTAGCTACTTCCATTAATAAATAAAAGGAGCCAATTGGTCAGAGTGTGTTGAAGGTAAGAACGTGTTGACGGCACAAATGGCTCTCACTTTGCTCAGTTTAAAAGTCTTTGCTACCTCAAATGAGATTCTTGTTCAAGTTATTTTTTTTTATTACCAAAATATTGAAAAAATAAATTATTTCTGAACAATAGCAGTAAAATGATGAAATATAGTAAGAGGGAGTACAGAAACAGAAATGGATGCAGCACAGAAACCAGTTAGTGATAATCATTAGCAGTAAGTTCTTTTCACCGTTACTTTTAAATCTTTGTTCAATAAGTTTTCAAGCAAATTCTTCCTTTCAAACTGTAACAAGTTTTCCAATAATTATCAGTAAACCACAGACTAACAGTTTACCAGCAATTACTCTATCTACCCCAAACAAGTAGTAAATTTGTTTTACTACTTGTGAAGAGACACAACTGTTTGGAAATTAATTAGGTTTTTGTGTCAGTTTCAGATTATTTAAGAAAACAACTTATTTCAACCCTCTACTGTATTTTATATTTTTCTTTAACTATTATTAGGTATATTTTTTTATTGTAAATATTTTCTTAAAGTCACCTTAGGACCTCCCCTAACTGTTTTTCCCCAAAATAAAATATAAATGTACAGGAGTTTTGACAAACAATATTTTTCATAGTTTGTTTTAAAAAAGGTGAAAATGCTCCTCCCCATTATATATGAAAATAATGTTGGAGGAGGACAAAGCCTGCTTCACTGACACAATGTGTTGGAGTTTTGATTTATTTTTCCATTAGCTTTCACAAAAGCACAAGATACCAATCTGGGTCACCCAGACATTGGCTGCAAAGTCGGCTCTATCCTCCCATTGTTGTGGTATTAACACCCCCTTCTATGTCCAGTCGTCCAAAAAAATAAAATGGCTGTAGTCTGTTATTTTTTCTACTACCGTCTTTTAGATTTTTTAACCAGTGCACAAATTGTTAATCAGTCTCAAAATCTTAATCTTGGGCCATAAATTCACCAACTATTGAAAAGGGTGTATAATAATGAGATAATATGTTGAGAAATGCTATTAAATAAATCATTCTGTTGGTGTTATTCAAGCAGAATTATATATATATGTTTTTCTTGTATTACTTCTTAACTCAGATACTGAGCATATTTTTTTGAGGTTGGCAACATCAACACAAAGTAAACTCCAGACTGTTCTTGATCCTTCAGGTATCGACTACAAGCCTCTTGAATATAAGGAACACGACTTCAATGAAGCACCAAAGTTCACCACGTCTCTGAGCGACAGAGCCACCACTGTTGGCTACAGCACCAAGCTGCTATGCTCCGTCAGGGGATTCCCCAAGGTACCCCTGTAATTATTTATGCTTCATCCTGCAGTTGATAAGTTCAAAAATAATGCAAATAGGATATGAAGAATTTTTTTTTTTTTTTGGGGGGGGCGAAGAAGGAGTTCAATTGAGAAAAACCGAGAAAGAGAAAGAGTGAAATCTGTTTATTGAAGTGAAGTTTTCTACCGTGCTTTAGACATTTTGTAGCCTGTTGATGCTGCCGTGACCATAGACTGCAAAAGGTTTAGAGCTGAAGTCCATTTGAGATTATGTACTTCATATTGTAGCGCTCATTTTAAAACTTTTCTGTTTTGGTTTTTTGTCCCAAAGGAAATTTGTTGACTCTATTTGTTGTCCACTAGCAACAGGCACACAGAAGCAATAAGGGGAATAATTTGTTTAATCATTTTTCCACTATCACAGATATCAGAGTAATGCCTCATCTGTTGTCTGTTGTTTACCTGTGATATTAAATAATGTCACCTGTCAAATGAAAGCAGATGGGATTGACTGTCCAAAAGAGTCTTAGACGATCTTAAGTCATATTATTTTGTCATCAGATACTTACTTTGGCTACTTGTCAGCATTCCCTTCATTGCTCTAGCATTACTTACAGTACGCAGGCTTTGACTTGACAATGTGGAAGATATTCACCTGCGTTCATTAGCTTGCCGCCTGAACCTCTCACCCTCTCTTTTGGCTAATAATCAGCTGGGTCACCAACAGGGCGAAATGTCGACAGAATTCTTTTTTGAGGCATGGGAAGAGGAGAAGCAGGGGGATGGGGAAGCTTGGTTGGATGTTTAACATTCTGTGTGGAGCCCTGGGAGGTTCTCACCATATCGTTGTCATTAAAAGTCCCATACCAAGACGGTACTGTGTGTCTTCTTCAATCAAAGCGTGTTTTGTCTTGCCATTTGGCTCAAGTCTTGAAAGAGCACACTAATTGTTTGCTGGCTTTGTGATGTGACATCGTGCTAATTTGTTTTCCAAAAGCCCAAGATTGAGTGGATGAAGAACCAGATGATTATCGGAGACGATCCCAAGTTCAGGCAGATCTGCGTCCAGGGCATCTGTTCTCTGGAGATCAGGAAACCTGGAAACTTTGACGGCGGTGTTTACTCCTGCAGAGCCAAGAACGATCACGGAGAAGCAATCATCAGCTGCAAGCTGGACGTCAAACGTAAGGCCAGAATTTGAGGTTTTCCCATCGCTTTGAGTTTATTCATTCAACATGTGTTTTGTGTTTGCGCCAGTGTTTAAGTTTCAACTGTAAATAACTGGAACTTTCTGCTTAACAGAGCCAGCAGTTCCAGACGCGGACAAGAAATAGATGAACATCTTCACTAACACAGGTGACAAAATGATCTGAATTCTGTTTTTGCTACAATTTTTATACTCACTATGTATGGAAGTGAGTTCAAAATAGGTCTATCACCCACATGCCATGCAAACAAAACTGTAAAACTCCATCTAGTTCAAGTGACACATATATAAGGGCTGAGGGAGCTCCAGCTTCCTCTGTGACTTAACTGGAGAAGGCTGTCCATACATGGAGGTCACTAAACTTGGAATAGTTGGCCTCTCCCACTGACATGGTCTAAGTGGGAGCACCCATAAATTAAATCTGTAATGTCTCCCGCTGCACTCAGTCAGGTGACTTAATCACATTTCCAAGACTCAGCAGCAGTGACAAGAACGTATTTCAGAGCACACAGTAATTTAACATGCAAGATCTTTTCTTCATACTGGTACAAGGACAATTTGGTGGCTTATGTTAATATAAAGTGTCTTAAGGAGCTGATGTTGTCTATAAATGTTCTGCATATACTTCTAAATTGCAGGAAATATCCTCAGATCACTAAACACCTGTTTTTTTGCTGTTGTTCTGTTGCAATCCTAAAATTAGGAGCAGAGGGTAAGGTCTTTGCAGTATAAGGTGTGTGTCACTTTAGGTGTTTCTAAAGCCGGTGTCCACAACAATTAAAGCAAATGTTTAAGTTCAGGTTGTCTCTCTGTCATCACAGGATCGGTTGGATTCCTGGAAGAACTTCTGTCTGTGGCTGGTGATTCCTTTGCCAACGGGTTTTAGCCTCTGACGTCTTACCGAGTAACATCCACTAAGATGAACAATTTTTGTCATCGCTTCATGCCTAGAACAAAAATATTAAGTCCACATCCATGTCCACAATTTGTTTTCCACAGGAATACTCTCATTAATAACTGTTATCTTATGAACTCTTCAAACATTGAACTACTTAAGCGACTTCCCAGTCTTACTCAAACGAATTTACTGTTCCTCATAGGAGAACTACATGTAACATCTATGTGTTTATATCAATAAATAATTTAATTTCTGGTTTTGTTTTTATTACGGTGAAATTATTTATTTTGCATTATATGATTTAAAACATACATCTTACTCAACTGTTAATTTATATATTTATACTTAATAATGCTGGCAAATCAGTTAAATATACTCATTTGGTGATAGTCATGCATGTAGAACTAGTTTTTCATTGGAAAGGCAAGGCAAACTGACACGTACTTCATGATTTGTTAACAAAACAATTTGAAGTTTGTTACTGTGGCTAAGAAATGCATTATAACAAAGAAAATTAAATGCACGTACCTTACCATTAAAAGTTTAGGTAAAAGGTTACTAGATAGAATAAAGTGATAAATCACTCTTTTTCAAAGCAGAGACCCAGTGCTACTGTAGAACGTGTTTGTCTCTTTGTGTTCAGACTCTAGCAGCAGAATTTGGGATGAACTGCTGCTGCCTACTTTTTTATGCCCTTAAGGACATAATTAAAAATAGAACCTGCTACAAGGCATGCACAAATTTTGCTGTGTCTTGTTCTGAATCAAGTAACATAATTCTTGCAATATCAATGTTCCAGAGTCTGGATGAAGTGTAGGGAGGCACAGCCTACCAGGAGGTTTCATGCTTCCACTGACAAGTTTAATGGCGATGTTGATTTCTTTTTCCGGGATCACAGTGTCAAAGGTAGTTCAGTCATCACGCTGTTACTGCGCCAATGACCTGTAAACTCAGCTGAGCTCAACGCCACTGAGAGTTTATGGAGTGTTGTCAAGAGGAAGACAAGAGACACCAGACCCAGTAAATGAAGATGACCTGAAGGCTTGCAGAGTTTCATGCAAAAGTAAAACCAACCAAGTGCTGAAATTAGCATACTTTTCAGAAACTTGACATATTTGTTAAAAACATCCTTTTTAATTGCTCTTATTTAATACTCACATTTTCCAAGACACTGAAATCTGGTCCTTTAGTATCTATATACCATAGCATCAAAACTACAAAAAATCTGTATAAGTTTTGCTTCCTGAAATGATTGAAAAGTTATTTTTTCACAATGTTCAAATGATTTGAGCTGTACTTGTATTTGTTGAGGTTTTACTACCGACGAATGCAAAATAGCAGTTTTTCCGTCATCGCTCAAAATATGCAAAGACGAGATTAACATGATGCAAGAACTGAGTAAAAAATATGTCGAAGTTCAATATGCATCAAATGCTAAATTCATAAAAAAGGAATTTCTGAAAACAATTCATACTGATCAGTGGTTCAAATATTTAAGTATTTAGACAAATTTGACCTAGAATGTTTAAAAGTTAACATTTAGTGAGGTATTTTTACTGTAGTGGAACCCTGAGGGTAACTTAACTGCAGACTGGTTCAGCTGCCATCCTTTAAAAATCCTTATGGTAGATGATTATTCTTCACCTGGAGACAGCAGCCTAATTCATTTAGCTCAGACAGGCTGCGCCTTAGTATGCCAGGAATACAATAATGATAATACAAATCTAAAGAACTGATCTTGTAACTATTTCATCTTGGAGTTTCTAGCATAGTGACAGGGTTTGGATGCCAGCGATATTGAGGTTACAGAAACACAAGAGTTGACCCAGAGGCTTGACAAATTTAGCCTTGCTGCTCCATCTTGTTGAGGTTATTTTAGGACCAAGTGGCTCAGCTGCTTCTGTGGTGTTAGTTACATTAACTGAGTGGGAAAAGTACAAATAAAGAATAAAAATCAATGTAACAGAAAGATGATCTTATCTCATTGCCTTATTATTTTTCACTTTTGATACAATTTTTTTTTTTTGTGGTAGAGGTCAGAGCACATTAAAACACAAAGCGCTCTTCTCCTACGATTTATTTTATTCAGAACTGTGTTACAAAATTCACTCTTAGAAATCCTGTTAAGGTAATAAGAATGAAAATGAAATTAGGCAGTTTCTTTGGACTTATTGTCCTCTAGTGGTCTAATCGAGTAACTACACTAGTAAACATAAGTGAATAAACTTTATCTAACATCTAAATGTCTACCTTACGCTTTGTAAATAAATAAATCACGTATCAGAGGTCACTAAATAGCATGCAGCCTAAACAATTAAATTATTCTGAGTACCATCCAGTAGTATAGCTGTTCCCTTTTGAATTGTGTGCATAATTTGAGCAGTGTAGCTTTAACCTGTAGGCTACCATCCATATTAGGTCTCAGGCCTATTTCTGATGTCCCTGGATGCTGACATGCTCCAACAAGGTCACAGAAGAAGACATTTTTTGCTAATTTAGATCCTGTACAATAAAAAGGTAAAACAAAAAAATATTAATAATGGTAAAATAAAAAATTTTTACAGTATACAACGTTTTTGGCGGCAGTCAGAGCACAGTATCTCTGTATTAAGAAAGAACAAAAGCAGACGTCAAGGAAAAACAAACAATTTAATTTTGCCTACAATATTAAATAGCTATTAAGTGAAATTATAACGCCCCTGATTAAGAACTGATTAAATCAATATGTATACATACTGGGAAGGCGATCACTTCACTGTCAACAGGTAAGACTAAAGGCACTTTTCTCTCACTTAAGTTACATATCTGCCTTCCTATCATTTACATTTTCATTAATGCCAATAAAGTTCAACAATAAAATTTATTTCCCTGAATAATTAGATGCAGCCTCGAGATTTTAGTTACTCTCAGTTCTACCAGTAATGAGAAGCAACTGCTGAGGGTGTGAAGTTCATGTAAAAGCTACATCTTTAAATTACGCCGCCTTCCTGACTCATCCAGGCTCGCTCCTGTGATTACTGGTGATGCATCAAACAGCGTCTGGTCACTGCTTCATCAAGGGGAACTCCAAAGGCAATGAATGTGAGTGCCCCTTTTGAAGGGAGCCTGGTTTGCTTTTGTTGCAGAGATCTGGCATCATTCCCAAAACCTCTAATAAGTGTAAGTGGGAAGCTGGCACTCACGTCAGTGTCCAATTGTTGCTTTCCATTAACAAATGTTTCACCTTTAAATCAGCTAGACAGGCTGTCACAACCCAGTTTTCATTTTCTTTTCATTTGAATAGTTCAAGAGATATGGTGATCCAATGTGTGTGATCCATAATTTGCTTTATATTTAGTTGTATTAAAATAGTGCAATTAATGCAACACAAGTAACTTGCAATCCTTTTTTTTTTTTTTTTTTTTTTTTTTTTTTTTTCTCTAGAAAATAAAAACACCGGGGGGGGGGGCTTTTTTTTTTTTTCCCTCGGGGGGG
>NW_015113739.1:70321-73933 GCF_001443285.1 Poecilia latipinna
AATTAATTGAAAACAAATAAATTGTTATCCTTTTTTTTTTTTTTTTTTTTTTTTTTTTTGTTCCTCTGAAATATAAAGTACCAGGGTGGTGCAGTTCTCTGCATCTTCCCTGAGCAGGAAGTCAGCTTTATTGATTTCAAATTGAATAAGGCTTGCTTAAGTGAATTAAATATGGTTTCAAACTGAGAAAATTAAATGCTTTGAACAAAAAGAAAACAAAGCAGAACAGATTCTCTGACCCTTTAAAAAAGTGATGTAACGGACAGAAACATTTCACTGCAACCAAACACAGAATACCTCAGGGACGTTCAGGCTGTCTATATATATATATATATATATATATATATATATCTGCACGTCACTCCAGATTTAACCATATGCACGTTTATTGCTTATGAACAAGTAAAGGCAAAACTACAGTAGCCATGTGTCCTAGTGGGGCAGCTGAATAAAAAGGATGAAAAAAGAAAACAACTTTCCCCTCTGCTGCAGTAAAACCAGTCTGGCATGCAGCTCATCACGCCTCACTGACTCTAAGGTTCTTGCAGATTCATGGCACCCAGCAGCTTAGGAGACCTAAACCAAGCTCCGGAAGAACCACTGCAGGCTGCTGGTTACCATCTCCACCTCTCTTTTCATCACCCATCGATTCTCCTGTCTTTGCTCCTCCCTCTTTTTCCTCCTGCATCTAATTCTCAAAGCTCAGCACTCCTCTTCTGTATGTGCTGGAAAGAAGGGAAAAAAAGTGATAGTGTATTGAAGGAAAAGAGGAGGAGCACAGTTGTTAGTGCGCCAAAGAAAACCTGCCTCCCTCCCTGCCCGGTTGATGACACAGAGTCTTTTTATTGAGTAGCTCCTCAGCCAATCAGAGAGCAGTGCCGGGAAATACAGCAGTGGAACTCCACTGGTCCTGATGCTGGGGATGATTTCAGTGTTTGAACTATGTTAATCTACGTGAGTGTTTCCCATCCTGTCTTCCTCATTTGAGCTAACATCAGCAGCACTCCGAGCCAAGAGATCTTGTTTGTGAGTGTCTCTTTGGACCACTAGACCGCAGGTGATTGTGGGATTTGTCAGTGCCGGGGTTTATTATCACTTTTTTTTTTTTTTTTGATGATTTACACTGCGTTTCCAGGGTGGGAGGATCCTAAAAGCTGACTGTTGGGGTTTTTTGTTTATCTTCTGTCAAGCACGTATCCGATCCTGTTTTCTGCTTCCACTACTCTCTCCTTAAGGTAAGCAGCGTCTTTCTCTGTACAGGGCTGCAACATCTATTACTGCAGCTTTCCTGCGTGGCAGGTTGTCACAGAGGCACCTAGCCTCATTACACACATCCTGCCTGAATGGGAAAAAAAAAAAAAGCTCTGCAGAGAGAAACACAGAGAATAAATGGTCCAGAGGTAATTAGAGCAGATGGTGTTAACATTGTGCCGGTCCCCTTTAATTTTACTGCAGACGGTCCTGCAGTAATCTGCCAACTTTTAAAGCCTGCCGGTGAGTCCTGCTGACTGGTGCGTAGCCTCGTAGTACTGCAGTATATTGTTACATAATAAAAACAACTGTGGATGAGTAAGGGGGCAACATGGGAGGGAACTTGAACGAAAACAACATATAAAATACTTCTTAGTGGTTGAATATGTCAAAGATGGGCAAAAAAAATGAGACATTTAAACATTAACCTAATTGAAAGTTGATAAAAACTGTTTAAAATTCATTTTCCTTTGGATATATTTGTTGTGTATCAAGTTTTCAGATGGATGATTTAAGTAATCTCACTATTACAAGCAGGAAGAGGGGAGGCGAAGCCAAATTTGCTGAGGTAGCAAATGTCGTCAGTCTGCTGAGCTTTCTTAAAGCTCAAATAAATCTCAGTGGTTCTGTTAAGCTGTTTCTCTGCAGCCCTTTATTTAAACAAAATTAGAAAAAAAATATTTTATTCCATAACTATACCAGCAAGAAAACAGTGTTAGTATTAGTTTGTGCTTCAATGATACACCCCCTAACAGAGAGTCATTCTGTAGCAATGCAGACAAAGATATTATTTTGTCTCCTCACCTGTACATGTCATAATCTCAAATGGATACAGCATCTTTTGTTTCTTTAATTTCTAATTCATTTATTTAAAACTAATGAATTATAAATTCTGTAGGAAAGATCCATGGTTGAGCATTATTTTCAGCAGTAATCAGGTGACGCAGTGTTTTCTCCATGCTGGGACAATCCATAATGGGTGTTCCTAATAAGAACTTCTTCTTGGTTTCAGCTCAGGTTAAGGAAGTCGAGGAAACTCCAAAGTGTCTTTGTTCACACAAATAGACCAGTTGATGAATTTAAGGGCTTTGGCAGATGCCCGACAAGGTCAAAAAACATTACCTTCAGATTAAAGTATTTCAAGTTGCTGATGGTAAATGAAGGCAGCAAATCATTATAGACTAAATTTGATAACTTAACCTCGATGTACTTACTAACACAATGGCTGTCAAAAGTCACTCCAGATTTAACCAATTACACCAATAAACCTCAATGTATTTTATTGGGACTTTATGTGACAAAACCAGCACAAAGTAGCATGCAATTGTAATGTGAAAAAGAATGCATGAATGAATGAATATTTTGTTAAAAGTGTTTTAAAGTGTATTGGGCATTCATTTCTATGGTATAAAAACAAATTTCAGATGGTACAAGAAATCTTTATCAGCTTTGGTAGAGAATAAGGTGTGTTGTATCCCCACAGCATAATGCTGCCAACACAATGATTCAGCAAAGAGGTTCTGTTTTCAGAGCTACGTGCAATGCGTGGTTCTTGGCCACACTTTGCAAATTGCATGTTGGCAAAACAGTTCACTTGGAGAACCTGTCAATAGATTCTTCTGCCAGGATTGTGGGAGTTTTGGAGCTTTTAAATCCACATTATTCTGATCATTTCCTTTGTCATATATTTACTTACATACACAGTTTATAATCAATAAGATCAGAAACTGCAAAGCTTTACAATATATATTTCTTTTTACCATTGAACAAATATGATTTGTTGTTGTTGTTTACATATATTTGTTGGAAACAATTGCAATATACATACATTAATAAGAAACTAGATTTATAAAACAATGGTAAAATTAAACAAGTCATAGCTTCAGTTTTCAAGATCAATCAATCAATCAATCAATCAATCAATCAATCAATCAATCAAATTTTATTTGTATAGCACATTTAAGCAGCAAGGCATTTCAAAGTGCTTTACATAATTAAAATAAAAACAGCATGTGACATTGAATAAACAGTGAGAAAGAGATTTTGAAAAAAAAAAGATTAAAAAAGATAAAAACATTAAAACCAGCACCCCTTTTAGGACTTCAGTTAAACGTCGTTTAGCTGGGACTCTAACCCTCTGGAACCTTGGTCACGTAAAATTCACTTACGTTTCTGTCGTTATTGTGTTAGTTGAAACGCCGTCAACTGGGACCCTAAAGCCAGTAGGACTTTAGTTAAACATCGTTTAACTGGGACTCTAACCCTCTGGGACTTTAGTCAAAAACACCATTTGACAAGGACTCTAACCTCTAGAACTTTAGCAATTTTAAAATTCACTCACGTTTCTGTCGTTATCGTGTT
>NW_015113739.1:76619-83030 GCF_001443285.1 Poecilia latipinna
AAAATTAAAAAATCAAATCAAATCAAATTTTATTTGTATAGCACATTTCAGCATCAAGGGATTTCAAAGTGCTTTACATAATTAAAATAAAAACAGCATGTGACATTGAATAAACAGTGAGAAAGAGAAATAAATTTTGAAAAAAAAAGATTAAAAAAGATAAAAACATTAAAACCCCTTTTAGGACTTCAGTTAAACGTCGTTTAACTGGGACTCTAACCCTCTGGGACTTTAGTCAAAACGCCGTTTGACAAGGACTCCAACCTCTAGAACTTTAGCAATTTTAAAATTCACTTACATTTCTGTCGTTATTGTGTTAGTTGAAACGCCGTCAACTGGGACCCTAAAGCCAGTAGGACTTTAGTTAAACATCGTTTAACTGGGACGTTTTCCGGGGGGCTTTATATCATTAAAACGTAGACAGTGAGAAAGAGAAATAAAAAGAAATTAATAAATAGATAAAAAGTAAAGATAAAAACATTGAAGACATCAAAACCCTCACTCTAACCCTAATTTAACCATAAGCAACTCTAAACAGGTGGGTTTTAAGTTGAGATTTAAAGGCACCCAATGTTTCAGCTGTTTTACAGTTTTCTGGAAGTTTGTTCCAAATTTGTGGTGCATAGAAACTGAATGCTGCTTCTCCTCGTTTGGTTCTGGTTCTGGATGCAGAGCAGAACCAGAAGATCTGAGGGGTCTAGACGGTTGGTACAGCAATAACAGATCTTTAAGGAATTGTGGTGCTAAACCGTTCAGTGATTTATAAACTAACAACAGTATTTTAACGTCTATTCTTTGAGCTACAGGGAGCCAGTGTAGGGACTTTAAAACTGGTGTTATGTCTCCATCTTCCTGGTTTTAGTGAGAACAGCAGCAGCAGCTTCTGGATCAGCTGCAGCTGTTTGATTGATTTGTTGGACAGACCTGTGAAGACGCTGTTGCAGTAATCAATGCAGCTGAAGATAAACGCATGGATGAGTTTCTCTAGATCACGCTGAGACATAAGTCCTCTAACCAGGGAGATGTTCTTCAGGTGATAGAAGGCCGACTTTATGACTGTCTTAATGTGGCTCTGAAGGTTCAGGTCAGAGGTCATCACTACTCCCAGGTTTCGGGCTGATCGCTGGTTTTCAGTTGTAATAACTGAAGCTGTGCATTGATTCTAGTTCGCTCCTCTTTAGGTCCAAAGATAACTTCAGTTTTGTTTCTGTTCAGCTGGAGAAAGTTTTGCCACATCCACACATTGATCTGTTCTAAGCATCTGTTCAGTGATTGGATGGGTTCAGAGTCACCTGGTGACATCATAATGTAGAGCTGTGTATCATCCGCGTAGTTATGGTAGCTAATCCTATTTCCTGTTATAACCTGAGCCAGTGGGAGCATATAATGTTTAACACGATAATGCACGTGTTATCGTTAGCACGATAATGTTTAATAATGGTAATATTTATAACACACAACTACTTTAAGCGTCTTCTCAAAGAAGCCCTTAAAACATTGGGTAAAGGTGGTAATTGATCGTTTTCTAAATAAACCTTGTACGAGACTAAACGTAAAATACTAAATCACATTTAAGATCATGTTGTGTTGCTGAGCTAGCATTTGTCAACACACTGGGCGGAGATTAGTCATGCAGTTTGGCAGGGAGCATTTGCTTTCTGGTCAACCCTGCATTTTTTCCCAAAGTTTGTTTATTTACATCAGTGATCTAACAAAAGCTGCTGAACATTTCCTCAAGCAAAGCATTACCTCAATTGCAGAGCCTGTTATTATTATTTAAGAGATTGGACAATCAAATATTACTGCAGTATATTCTTGCAAGCAGCAAGAACATATTACATTTTTTCTTTTATGTACTCCATTGTATTACCAGGTCGGTATATGGGGTTTGCATTGTAAAAGAATGCATTCCTGGTAATGGTCATGTTCTTCTTGCAACAAACAATGTAAGGAGTATATCTGTTTCTCCAGTAACATTCTGGGTTGGTACTTTCAATAAAAACGCCAAAGGGTTAGTTGGAATAGCTGTGCTCATTAATTTTTAAATATCTACTTTTATATCCTCCCAGTAGTAGACTGCTGGACAATCCCAGAAAACCTGTGCGCTCTCCCTCATCAGACTACAATTCCTCCAACACAGGCACGCCTACTGAAGTTGTTAAACTTATTTGTTCAATGAAAATGGAATCAAAATAAACAAATAAAACGAAAAATCTTACATTCCAGACATTCTTCCAAGAGATCACTGATGTTATGATATTGTTTTTTTGTGTAGTTTATGAGTGGAATGATGGTTGTAGGTTTGTTCATGCTACCAGCTTCACCTGCATGATGCTGTACAGGTGATCTGTCTTACAGAGCTCACACATATCCAATCTAAATGGATGTTTAAGCTGCAAAAGTTTTTTTTATAGATTTTGCCACTGTATACACACTTGAGGCTTATCAAACTAAAATGACAGGTGGGTCAAGGTGAGCATATATCAGAAAGGAACCATTGGTTCTCTGGAGGAGCTGCAGAGATCCACAGCTCAGGAGGGAGAGTCACGTCATGTTTTCATTAAGTGAAAATTACCCTAATTATCAGAAGAAAAGGCTTTAATACATCCATCTGTGTGGAACTAATCTATATAATGTGCTTCACTCAGAGATAAAGTTCTTAAAATAAGTGGACCTTTAAATAATATTCTAACTTATTGAATGGATCTGTATAGGAAAAACTGTAAAAGTAGTATGAATGTCTGTCTTGTGTGTTAGCTAAAAGCCTTGCAGCAGCATTCTGGACTAACTGATTAAGATTGTTCTTATTCAAAATGATAAAAGGTTTTTATACTTAAGACAGGAAAAGATCAAATCTTAAACATTCATCTCTAATCCTGTTTTTGACACCAGCGCTTGAAGCTTCAAACTATTCCTGAACTGAAAACAACAGCTTAAGATTCATTTTCATGAATGGGACCACACTGACATGACACAATCAAAAATATCACATTTTTGGAGGTTTGGTTTGACTGACAAGATCAAATACACCAAAGAGTTACTTGATCTAAGCTATTCAGTTTTGAGGAGCACAACTAAGGCTCATCTACAAGAAGTTGTCACAGAGTCTCTGATCTTACTAAAAAAATGTTTAGTTTAGTTGCCTTAAAAGAACAGCTGAATGTCATTCAGTTATGTTTCTAGGTTGTCATGATGTCATGCTTTTCCAGAAAATAAATTAGTTATTCTTCCGATACTTTTTAAGGAAGCTTTGGCATAGAAGGAAACTTGGAGATAGGTCTGTAAATTTTAAGTTGAGCTGATCCAAAAATGTCTCATGCTTAATAGAACATGCCTGTTAAAGGTGAAGCATTGTGCAGTTCTACAATACAGCAGCCAGTAGCAGGACAAACCTTTTTAAACACACAACAGACATAATTTATGACGGGTAGATTATTTTATTTTGCAGGAAGTAAAGATGAGATGATAGATTGAGTCACTGATTCAAACATCTTCAGAGACTGAGAGGGTGGAGAGCCAGAAACAAAGTTATGACAGATTGATGGACAAATGCGTCTTATGACATTATTGACCTCTGTCAAGAAAGAAAAGGAGAAAGTCAATACTATCATCTGTAAAGGACTCTTCATTCTATTCTAAAGAACGTTTTGCATTTGAAGATGTCTTGTGCTCCTTGATGGTCCATAGACTGTAGAGTGAAAACTGTCCTCAAACACAAACAGCTGAAATAAATATGGACATCGATTTATCGACATTTATCTCATTATACATCCTTGCACATTATGTACAAAGGTCAGATGGTTTTGAACCTATACATTGACTACCTAAGAAACGAAGAAGTCAGTAAATGTTTTACAAATGCTGATGGATGCCTGCAGAATTGATGGAGTTGGTCTTTGTGTTCTTGTTCAAGTGAAATCAGTAGAGCTCGTTACTCTGAGGGCTTAGAGTGGAGGAGATTTCTGTTTATGACTGGTGCTAGAGAAGAATTGTCAATACCTGTGGCTCTGGTGATGAAGCCTCTCAGAACTTAATTCACTATGTGTGCAACACAATCAAAGAGTCATAAAATTTTGATCAAGTCTGAGCTTTTTGTGGTCATCTGGGGGAAGGTAAATATGCCAGGAGGACAGATAATTAAAATGCAGCAGGAAAGTCTACAACATGGAAAATATACAATAGCACAGGGACAGGAGTATACAACAATGAAAAGCACCAAGTAGTCATGATGCAGAATACATTTTCTTGGATCTGGAATTTAAAACATATGGATCTCAAAGTAGTAAAATTACCAGTATCAATAATGCAAGGATGCAATTTTCTGATGTTAGGATGCTTGTTGAATCTTTCCACAACAGACAAAATGTTTATAGATGCTGCAACTATCTACGTGTTTTCAAAAGCAACAACTAAATAGAAAGTTGTACATATGTAAAAAAAAAACAACAAAAAAAAAACTGTTGTTGATCAAATGGATGAGCTGGAAACAGAGGTTACTTTTCAACCTCATACCCTGACGACTGTAAATACATTTCTGCTTGAATTTCAACTTCATATATTTAAGATATTTTTCAACCTCACTATGTTTGAATGGGGACTGTTAAACCTCAGCAATACTTTAAGGGAAAATATCAATATTTGTTAACAGATCAATTCAGAGTGCTTCAGGGACAAATTAATATCCTTGAGTACTAGATTGAATCTTACCAATCAGCGGCTTAGTTGGGTTGTGAATGTTCATTTTTGCAGGGTTTTTTTTTTTAAATATAATTGTATAAAACATCTCAGAAGCATATGTCAAATTCTGAATCAATGACTAAAGGAGGCGTTATTTTTTCTAATTTTTAGCTGGTTAGGTTTGTTGATGTGCCAAGATATAATCAGGAATAACTGTTCTATTTAGTTTGAGCTTGTTTGAATTCTGAATAAGAGCTACAACTAGCAACATGTTCGATCTCAGCTCATAAGAACTACATTGTCCATAGCTGCTGCTTGGTTCTAATTGCTGCTGAAGTGTGTGCATGTTTAAGTCTTGTGTGTGTTTACCTATAGTATATAGCCAGTGCACCACATCCTCACAGTCTTCCTTTCTACTCATTTTCTTCTCATTTTCTTCTATTTTTTGTTTTGTTTTTAAAATAATATTTTATTATCCAAGGCTTTTTATTAATAGTTTTTCATGGTTTATGAAACACATTATGCATAAAAACTCTGCTTCTGAAAGTTTCATGAATACATCCAGTAGTGATTATGTAGCTTGCTGGAGTAGCAATCTTAAAAAAATCAAGTTTTGTCAACATAGCTATGAATCCTATTGAAAAAAAGTCAAAAAAGCCAACTATAACCATGTGATGCTTCCTACTTACTACTGCAGTGATGACTGGCCAGTGAATGGATGCTGACTTAATCATGCGTGAAAGTGTGTGTGGGCTATGTGATGAAAATAAGACTATTTGACGGTAAAATCTAGACAGAAATAAACAAAATGACAAAAGAACACAAAGAAATTAGACTTGAATTTAGGAGTTTGAGGGACTGACTTTTGGAAAACCTCCCTTGCAGCTTTCCATTTCTCCGATACTCCCCTGCATTGCAGCACTCCCTGCAGGAGCTGTGAGAGGTGCAGTATTTTCCACATGCCTTTCTGCTGCCTCAGAGGAGACAAGTCTTCTCAACCCAAACGTCCCTGCACCACTCAGCACAGGTGCTTGCTGGCTGTAGTTTTTATGCATGTAGTTATGTCTGCGGATTTGTCATGCAGAGCTTGGAGAGTGGCTATGTGGTAACTGTGAACAGCATCTGATTCTGCTATGATGACAACTCCTGCCCTGTTAGCGCAAATTGGGTAGAGGCATAAATGGAACTTGCAACTGAATTATCTAACTTTGTGAAGTCGGGCTGTGTTTCCTGAATAAAATGGCTAAATATCTTTTCATTTGGAATCATCCGTTGCATTTCTTGTTGATTCATAACTGAATCTGGTACTACGTGTTTGATGCTCCCTGAAGTAAAAAAGTGAATATTTTAAGTGTTCTCTAGTCACTTTAAACAATGCTACTAAGTGCGTTTGTAATTCAAAAACAAACCGTGGAGAAAACATAGATGATAAATGTCTTCAACTTTGCTCTTCCCTCCAGAAAAATTAAAAAATAAATCCTGCTCTGTGATGCAGCAGTTTTACTTGAGATTAATGCCCTCTTCTGGCAGAAAGGGAATATTACATCATGACCTGAGTTGGAACATGCTGCCTTATGCAGCCGTCCACCAGCTGTCAGCTCAGCTTGTGCACTCACCGTGGTATTTCCCCAAAGAGAGCAGAGATAGGGAGGTTTTCAGACAAACAGCATAAAAGGATGAACGCTAGAACAGAAAAGGACTTTGTAATGTTCAAAATAACCTCTGTTAAGAAAT
>NW_015113739.1:85029-108781 GCF_001443285.1 Poecilia latipinna
AATCTTAAAAAAATCAAGTTTTGTCAACATAGCTATGAATCCTATTGAAAAAAAGTCAAAAAAGCCAACTATAACCATGTGATGCTTCCTACTTACTACTGCAGTGATGACTGGCCAGTGAATGGATGCTGACTTAATCATGCGTGAAAGTGTGTGTGGGCTATGTGATGAAAATAAGACTATTTGACGGTAAAATCTAGACAGAAATAAACAAAATGACAAAAGAACACAAAGAAATTAGACTTGAATTTAGGAGTTTGAGGGACTGACTTTTGGAAAACCTCCCTTGCAGCTTTCCATTTCTCCGATACTCCCCTGCATTGCAGCACTCCCTGCAGGAGCTGTGAGAGGTGCAGTATTTTCCACATGCCTTTCTGCTGCCTCAGAGGAGACAAGTCTTCTCAACCCAAACGTCCCTGCACCACTCAGCACAGGTGCTTGCTGGCTGTAGTTTTTATGCATGTAGTTATGTCTGCGGATTTGTCATGCAGAGCTTGGAGAGTGGCTATGTGGTAACTGTGAACAGCATCTGATTCTGCTATGATGACAACTCCTGCCCTGTTAGCGCAAATTGGGTAGAGGCATAAATGGAACTTGCAACTGAATTATCTAACTTTGTGAAGTCGGGCTGTGTTTCCTGAATAAAATGGCTAAATATCTTTTCATTTGGAATCATCCGTTGCATTTCTTGTTGATTCATAACTGAATCTGGTACTACGTGTTTGATGCTCCCTGAAGTAAAAAAGTGAATATTTTAAGTGTTCTCTAGTCACTTTAAACAATGCTACTAAGTGCGTTTGTAATTCAAAAACAAACCGTGGAGAAAACATAGATGATAAATGTCTTCAACTTTGCTCTTCCCTCCAGAAAAATTAAAAAATAAATCCTGCTCTGTGATGCAGCAGTTTTACTTGAGATTAATGCCCTCTTCTGGCAGAAAGGGAATATTACATCATGACCTGAGTTGGAACATGCTGCCTTATGCAGCCGTCCACCAGCTGTCAGCTCAGCTTGTGCACTCACCGTGGTATTTCCCCAAAGAGAGCAGAGATAGGGAGGTTTTCAGACAAACAGCATAAAAGGATGAACGCTAGAACAGAAAAGGACTTTGTAATGTTCAAAATAACCTCTGTTAAGAAATTACTATAGATGCACATAACCATAACAGAGCCAGTTTTCTTTGATTGGCTCTGACCCACAGGTGAGGGGCTGAGAAATATAATTTTTTTTATTAATAATTAAGAAATGCATCAGAATTAATTTGGATTTTTTTTTTTTTAAAGCTAGTACCTCCATCTAATCGTCATCTAATCCAATTCTCAATCTAATCCAAGATAATCATTCAAAATCAAATTTGGAGACTTAAAAGGAAACATCAAGCCAGTATTCCAGGCCAGGGAAAAATAGACATGTGCATCACTGGGCATGATGGATGTTAAACTTTTATTTTTGAGGCTGAAAACAAAGGAAGATAGTCAATAATTTGCCACAGTCAAACTTAATTTCAGTTTTTAACATTTGTACAGTTAGTTTATAAGATTGTGGGTCACAGATACAGTGCTTCACAAATTAATTGTTTTATCTGAATATTGGCTGCTCAGTTTAGCATAAAGTGTAATTCCTCTGACTGACTGACTGGAAACTTTCCATTTCTTCCTTTTCAGCTGTTTTGCATCATGACACAGAGATGTCTCTGTGGCGAGTTAAATCACATTCCTAAGACCAATTGTTACAATACAGTTAAGTACATCAGCTTAATGTAATGCCATTAGTAGGGCTGGTGTTGCACAGTCTGTTGGCCTTCGGAGTTCGTCAGCGTTCCTGATGTATATTTTGCTTGTTTTCTTTGCTCATTTCTGTAAACTGTAGCCGTGCTCAGATGCCCCTCATCCCATGGCTTGTGCTTATTGATCTCTTACAACTGCCCTCCAATCCCAGACAAAAGTGGTATGCTGCAATCAGCTGTGTGAGCAGCATCACAAACGAGGTTTGGGGAAAGCAGAGATGGTTGGGGAGAAAGAGGTAAAGAGGTTGCGTGCATAAGTACATAGAGGCTAAAGAAGAGTAGAAGTGGGGAGGTGTGTGATGGGAGGGAGGAATATGGGGGAGATTGTGAGCATTGGACAGAGGAGGAGGAGGAGGAGGAGGTGTATTGCTGCAGTGGAGAGAAGTGAGAGGAGACTGCAGTCTCTGTTAATGGGAGAGATCAGACTATGTTACCACAGCTCTGAGGAACTGGATCCCAAACACTCATTGAATGGGCCACTTCACAGGGGCAATACCTCATCTAAATGGTGAGTTGTCTTTTGATCAGCACTGTTCACTCGATTTGATTTAATACAGTAGCAACGCATGACATGAATGTAATCAGAATATAGAAAATAGTTTATGTGATTCAAAAGTATTCATGTATGACTGCATCCGCCGTACCTGAGCATTTTTATCAATGACGATGTGGCAGAGCGTTTTTCTTTCCTGCACTGAGTGACGCTGACTTGTGGTCGCAGACAGTGAAAACATAGGAAGGAATGGAGCGAGTGGTAATGAAACAGAGACAAAAGACTATTACATAAATGAAAAAGGTTATAACTTCTTTTGGTGTATGCTTTTTTTTATAATAACATTTTAAAAAGCTTGTGATTTAAGTGATAGAAATCTGAAAACGGAGCATCCCCGCACTAGATCCATAATATCGGTTTTCCTTGCTTGTTTACAAAATGTCAAAGGTGATGTTGTCATGGTGGATGAACACTGAAGATACAAAATATGTTTAGAAAGAAGTTGGTTTGAATCTGGAGCTCCATTCACAACCTGGAGACAAAACAGCTTAGTGACAGAACTCTGCATTCATATCATCTCCATGCCCACTGTTTGATCACTGATTTGTGTTCTGGCCTTAATCCAGGTGGTTATTTGACAGGCTGGTCACCTCAGCTATGGGCAGGTTGTGAGCAATTCTGGGTTGCTGATGGAAACTGTCAGGATTGCTTAGCAACAATGATCTGTGAGCCCAGATCACATGTCCATGCTGTACAGAAGACAAATATGAATTAGACTTTGGATCATCCATTGTTGTGAGAGATACTTTACACAGAAATACACATTTTGGGAATGCAATACCTATTGATTCATGGCCAGTAAAGCGATAAAGCGGAAGCAATATTATGATTGTTTTTAGCATACAGATGGTTCACTTTATTTTGTTGATCTGATGTCCTCCGACACCACACTGCTTCTGTCAACACTCACTAACTTAAATTATGAACTCTGAGAATAGAACAGAAATAAATGCATAATATAAATAACCTTTACTGTCCCTCAGTGGGGAAATTCAGAAAAGTGTTTAGGCAATTTGAATCACAAGCAAGTTAAAGTACTCAATGTCTTTATGTCATTAAATGAGCAGAAAACTTTCCTTTGATTAAATGAAAACTATTTCTGGTAGATTCCTAAGGATGGAAATATTCTTAGAGCTTAAATTATATACACTCATTCACACATTCAACCCCATGTGGTCAAATTCTAACAGTATTCTTCTTTTTTTTTTGTCTTTTTTCCCATTTGATTACACCTATCTGTCAAGAAATGTCTTTTCATGATCATCATTTTATGTTATCTTCTAATTGTCAATTCAATTTAATGTTTACATTGTTTTTGATTTGTCATTTACACATGTGTTGTTTATTTTCCCTCATGATCATTTAACCTTATGTTTCCACACAGTCAGTCTTGGCAGCATGACATTTGCTGGATAAAGTGAAACTGAGATGAAGAACTGCCTCTGCCAGGTGTTTTTTGCAATTCTGCAACACACCCACTTTCCATCATTGCACAGGCATAGACAATGTATTTAAGCAAGATCAGAGAATGTTCTGACCTATGAACTGTGTAGCTCATTGCATTTTCTCCTTGCTGCCAAGCAAGTAAAAAATCTAAAAGAAACTCTCTAACTCTTGTGATTTCTGTCTCGGCTGTTTTGTTTTGTTTTTTTTTGTTTTTTAACATATTTTCTTAGCGCTATCAAATGCAGTTACTTTTACAATCATATAAATTTCAACAACTTCTTTAGGATCATTATTAGAAAGCAAAACAAAGAATGTATTTTCTTTGTGCTTGCTTGAATATGAATTATTTTAAAATTGTTGCAATTTACCTCTAGGCAGTATAGCTCAAGAATAAATTGTCAGCTATTCTTCACTGCTTGGTTGGGCTTGTGGTGAGTTCGACAGCTGAAAAGTGGCATCCACATCATATTGTTCAGACAATCTGCAGTATGTATCATCCTGCAGTGAAATAAGGGCATTTGTCAGTAGTATTTGTGAATGACCACCAAAAAGAGAAACAACTCGTTAGTTTGCACCATGTACTTCCTCTTGATTATCTTCGTTACCTCTGCTTTCAATTAAAGAACCATGATGCAGCAAGATACTCTGTTATCTGAAGCTATATTTTTTGCAGTGCAACTAAACAACGATTCTCAATTAGACAGCAGAACCCTGGCACATTCAGACTCAGCAGCACGTTTTAATAAAGTATCACTGTCACAAACTGGCATGCCCAAAGAGAATTAATAATAATGAAGGCTTACTGGAGGCTGGGAGGAAAGTTAATTTTGTCAGGTGTTAGGTTGTCCCAGTAAGTCCAACCAGATCTTGTTATTTTGCAACATAATCATGTACATTTTTATACTAATTTGTCACAGACTTCTTTTAAGAGTAGCCCCACTTTAGTGTGTGCTTCATGAGGCTGCCATCCATCCATCGCCAGCTGTTAATTGATTGTGGAGTCTTTACAGTTTTAAAGATGTTTCTGGATTTAGGGTCAAAATATTATGATATGTTGTTTGACATAAAACTAATCAGAACTGAACAGCTTGCACGCAATAAAACTGATACAGATATTTTCATGTGAAAAAGGTTTCTTATTAAAACTAAACACAAAACTGAATTATACTTTAGTAAAAAAATAAATAAAACCGATACGTTTAACTCAAAGACAGTTGTGTTGAATATTTCACTACATAGAAATTAGAAATTGTTGACACCATTAGAGACCTTCAGTCTGGCAGGTCCTTAGGTTTAGCATAACAGGAACATCTTCCCTTTGCTCCTCCTCAGAAAATCAAATATTTAGTTTTCAGATACATGATAAAGTCAAAACGTCACTAAATTCTGTGGCTTTAAAGAAAAAATCACATTGTTTCTAAAATTAAGTTTGAATAACAACTAAAAGCAAGATAAGATAAAGTGACCCAAGAAAAACAGAAAAATAAAACAGCTGAGTTTCAGTCTGCCATCCGGTGGGATGGAGAAAATGCTGTTTGACTTACTATATGAGATTTAAAGCTAATTTATTTACAAATTTCCATTTTTGTGAATAGTATATCCCTGGGGTTTTCAAATCCAGGCATCCTGTAACTTTTACATGTCTTCCTGGTTGAATACACCTGAATCAATGGTTGAATCACTTTCTCTGCCAAGCTATCCAGAGTTCTGTTAATGACCTCATTATTTGAATCAGGTGTGTTGAAGCAGAAACGCATATAAAAGTTGTTGGACATCAGATCTCAAAGCCTGCATTTCAAGCCCTCTCTGTTATACATTATAGTTATGTGACTGTGCATGCATGCATTGTGATGCATTTTCTAATAAGTATAGATGGAACTGTTTTGTTTTTTTTTTTTTTTGCAGTTGATAATCTTTTAAAATTTAAGCATTTATGGCATTGTGATTTTTTAAAAAATAACATCAGAAGCATTATTTTACATGCTGGAGCTAAGATTAACATTACTGGTTCAGCTGCGGATAGGACTCACCCTGTGGAACATGAAAGACTAATGCAGGGAGGGGTGTTAAATGGACTCAATAAATTGAGAAGACAAAATAAAATCAGTAAATTTTTTTGTGACAGTTATCAGGATTGATAAAAAACAATGTGTGCTACAATTCTTTATAAATGACTTATTCCCTATATTTAGACTCACCAATGCCTTCCTTTCCAATGTAAATGTTATGATAAAGGACTTTGAAGCTGAAAAGTTGGAACCTGTTCAACACAAACGCATTTATTTTCCCAAAAGTTTGCAAAATGCACCTTTAATCCTTTTGCCACTATGCACATAAATTATTTCTTTGCTTATTGTATGTGTTTCAGGGACAAAGCCCCTAGTCTTTCACAATGAAGTTCAACTTGTTCAGACAGCCCCAGGCTGTTGCCGCTGCAGAGCCAACAAGTGCCACCACTGTGACAATGGCTCCCTCCCCAGTCTCAGCCTCCACCTCTGCACCGGACACTTCAGGCTCCAACAACACAGAGATCAGCAAGAATGACATGTTTGAAGAGATTAAAAGCAAATTCTTAAATGAAATCGATAAAATCCCACGTAAGTCACACTACAATGGCATAAAAGTATAAAAGTCTTCAATCGAATTCTAATTTTGCACCTTTGCTTCTTGAACCAGTTCCTCCATGGGCTTTGATTGCTATTGCTGTGGTGGCAGCATTGCTCGTCCTCACTTGTTGCTTCTGCATAATCAAAAAATGCTGCTGCAAGAAGAAGAAGAACAAGAAAGGAAAGAAGGGCAAGGACGGCTTTAACATGAAGAACATGCAGGGTGGTGAGGTATGACGGATCGAGCTTCCTGCACCCCTGAAAGTCAGGGTAGCATTAAGTTGGAATCTTCCTCCTTTCTTATCCATTTCACTTTGTTACGTTTTCTCTTGTAAATTCTGAATTTTATGGCACAGAATAAGTCTGGCTAACTCCGTTTGATTTTTCACCAGCAGCTCTATTAGGCCAGGCAGTAGAGGACACAAGGAGAGCTCTCGTCCCCTCCGTTTAATTGATGTTGTGTTGTTGTTTTAAAATGTGACGTACTCCATTGTGACCTCATGGTGAAAAATGACACACGTTATTTATAGATGGCAAAGAATAGGAGACACCATGTTGGGAAATTTTGTTTGGTTAGCCATAAAAAAAAATATAATTCCTTAACTGAAAAAGAGGACAAATGAGCTTATATCACCAGTTCTGTGTGATCCATTTACTTTGATTTAGCAGTCAGATTTGTCTACAGTCCTCATATCAAGTGTGTCATTTCTCCTTCTAACTGTGGTTGTGGTGGTCTTGATTGCCTCTTTCCTTGTTGTGTGTTTGGTGTCTTGTGAGTTGAATCTCTTCCTCTCTCTGCTCTCCTCCTTTTTTTCCGCTTTGTGTCTGTCTTATGTGTGCCTCGTGTTTCTTGACTGTGGTGGACCCCTGCTCTACGGTAGGTGGATAGCTCGTGTTGATACCTTCTGCCTCAAGGGCGGAGGTGGGTTTCATGGAATGAAAGTCGTAGCTTCCTTTGCTGCCGTTGTCTCCCTCTTTTTGTTGTGTTAATTCTGTCGTAATAGCCTGAGAATGTAATGATGGGAAAGCTATGATGTCCTCCATAAACCCAGGAGAGGAGAGTCTAACCATCTAACACATTGTTCATTGGACAATGTAACTGTAACTCACAAAATGACGTGCAAGACACCGTTAACACTATTAATCTGTGCATGTGATGAAGGGCATGGTTGGTTGTTTGGGAGACATGGAAATGGTGATGATGAAACTGCATGACAAGCTATTCAAAAAACCTTTGATGCTGATTCTTATAGAGACAGACATCTAACGGTCACTCTGACAAGAATGTGTTTACTCGGTCACAAAAATAACTTTGCAGCAAAATATTTTCTTTAGAAGTTTATTGTGATAGAGATGAGGCATTTTTAGCCACATAAGTAATGAGTTAAACAAGAGCTGAAGGTGCTTCAAACTTGGTATGTATTCTAAATCTTGAATGAGTGAGAAGAGTATAATCCTGCCTTATTTCAGGGCCTAATAATCTTCAATTTGTCTGAGAGGATGTTTTTCACTTTTACATTTCTAGAAACCATAAACATGTATAGAGTCCTTATTTTCCTTGTTTACAGTCTTTCACTTAAGTTAATATCTTCAATAATATAGTCTGTTCCAGAGTGTCACTTACAACCATCTCTTAATGGAAGTTAAACATGGAGCGTTAAGTTGACAGTTGTTTTGGATGTTTTCTAGTTGACTATTTTGTGTATCTGGAATTATAAAATGACTGATTTACCACACTTAGAAGATGCTCTAATCTTTTTTGTTAATCTGATTGTATCACCCACTTTCACTACAACAGTTAACTAAATGGCTGATGTTAAAATAAAAAAGATTTTATTCAAAATATTTAACAATATTTCTCACTCCTGTTGTAATCTGTAATCCATCTGTGTGATTTCATCCATCCTAGATGGGATTAAGTCAGGGGATCTATTACATTTTACTGATAAAACCTGAAAAATCCATTAATTACTCAAACCATTTAATCATTACCATGCGAATATTTTCTGGAACTTGTGTGCTTCAGAAAGAACTGCAATAGCATATCCAGGTTTCTAAAGACATCTTCAGTGCATATCTAAGTCTCCAAAAGCAGGCTTAACTGTCAGGTAGCACTAATCCAGTCACAATCTATATAAATGTTTGTGATTAAGACAACATGTGTGCATGGTTTCTAGAAACTGGCTATGTTTACCTTGGCTGCTATATATCTTTTTTTAAAAGTTTAGCATATGTAATATAAAGCTCAGAATATCCTGTTTGCCTTTATTAAATGCACTGGTGATGCTGTTGTAAGCTAGTTCCTTTGGGGTTCATTTAAAATTGTTTCAGCCTGTTCATCTGGTAATATCTAAAATTTTGCAAACTGGAGAACTCTATTTTTTCTGAGTTGAGTGAAAGGTTCTGGCATTTTTTCTACCCCCCTTAGTGGAACTAGCATGCAAAACCTCCACTAACTCTGGCTGTCACTGTCCTGCTCAAGCATGTCAAAAGAGTTACCCACTGGACCAAAAACACAGAGGATGAGGAGTGAAGGACTAAAAAAAGTAGACACTCATTTGTAATCAACAAACTTTTTTTTTCACTTTGAAACTATAAGTCCTTTTTTTGATCATGAGGACTTGTGCAGGTAAGTCCTAACCAAAACATGTATCTCCCATGTAAAACCTCCTGGAGCTCCAGTGTCTGTGGCATGCTGATGGTTATGGGGAATCCCTGTGTTGCAAGTCTGAGTTTAATAGTATTTCATTCAGTGTTTCATCTTGTCACCTTCACACAACAGAAACAACAGGACGACGATGATGAAGAAGAAGGTGAGACCGGAATGACAGAGGAGGAAAAAGAGGAGGAGGAGAAAGAGCAAGAAAAACTGGGGAAACTCCAGTACTCCATAGATTATGACTTTGAAAACACAAAGGTATGTGGTTGTCACTTCTGAATTCACTATGCAATCTAAGAACGGACTAATCATTTTTTCAGTAATTTCTAGGTGTTCACATTTAATGAAGATCCACATTAGGTGAATGACTATATCATGTTATAGATATAGACAGGGTCAATGACATACAAAAACAGTTGAGTTACTTAAAAAAGAAGAGAAACAACTGCTCTGTGTTCATCATTTCTCTTCTTCGTGTCATAAACAGCTGACAGTTGGCATCCTTCAAGCTGCAGATCTCATGTCAATGGACTCCGGTGGAACCTCCGACCCTTACGTCAGGGTCCTTCTCTTCCCTGACAAGAAGAAGAAGTTTGACACAAAGGTGCACAAGAAAACTCTGAATCCTGTCTTCAACGAGACATTTGTTTTCAAGGTAAGTTTTCTATGGTTTGATAAGATGCAGCAGCAAGAAGACAGTGGCTGAGTTTAGTCACTCAGTATTTTTATACAGAAGCTGTCTCGCCAAACTGTCCCCTCATTATCAGAAATGTCCTTAGATCCCTGAGCCCGTTTCGGCTTTCTCTGCTGTATTTACTAACGACCCCCGCAGTGCAGCATTAAGTCATGCTGGCAGCTGAACCAATTTGAAAAGCCAAAACGAATAAAAGCACAGCTAGAATCAAAATGCTTGCTCTTTCAGGGGCAAAAAACAAAATGACCAGTGACACAATTTTTATTTTTCTGTGACAACTTCAGAGAGCCAAAGTAATTCACTTTTTGCACATAAAACTGCTACAGTA
The DNA here is from genome assembly GCF_001443285.1 of Poecilia latipinna. NCBI lineage: Eukaryota > Metazoa > Chordata > Actinopteri > Cyprinodontiformes > Poeciliidae > Poecilia > Poecilia latipinna. The sequence goes on from NW_015113739.1 coordinate 95,102, forward strand.
TGCACATGGACATAGTTTTTTATTCCTCATATTAATTTTTAACTATTTTGCTGAGAACATTTGAGAATGCCATTACTCATTCTGTACTAAATCATTTTGTTATATTTTCATGTGTATTTTCAGTTTTCTTAATTTATTGATTTAGTGACATGACATTTGGTAAAATACACATAGTATGAATTTTGACCACATTAACATTTATTTCTCGAACTCTACAGAAAACAATGGTGAGATAACTGCTTTGAAACCTACACTGTTTCTTTCACTCAGGTGCCCTATGAGGAACTGGGAGGTAAGACGCTGATGATGTCAGTGTACGACTATGACAGATTTTCCAAGCATGACGTCATTGGGGAAGTGAAGTTGCCCATGAATACCATTGACCTCGGACGTCCCATTGAAGAATGGCGGGACCTGGAGAGCGCCGACCAAGAGGAGGTAGGTTTCTGGATATTGAACTTTTATAAGAGACTTTTTTAAAACCGTGGCCTTGATCGTAATATATTCTGTTTTCAATAATTATCTAAAATGTCAATATGTGAAACAGAATGCTTCTGTTAATGCAAGTATTAGGAACAACTCACAAAATGTTGATGCACATAAAATAATCTTCTCCATTACACCATAAATTGTTTAAATTAGGTCCCATTTGAGTCTGTCTGTTTTCAATCTTCTATATGCAAATGTGCTGCAAAAACCCACTGGTGTTACGAAAACAGATGTACAGTCGGTGGTGAAAGCTTCACGCAGCAGAAAATTTATGATGCACTTTAGCAGCTTATTTGAATTGATTTGTTAAAGAGTGTGTGTATTTAAGAAAATGATTCGTCTTACAGATTAACCCAAATTAACCCAACCATGGGAAATGTTTTTTTTTTATTTAATAGCATGCTAACATGTTGTATTTTGTATTAAGTCTTAGCCAGGCAACCTACAGTTTTAGAACACTCACATCTTAATAATAGTCTGAACATTCAAATTAAACAAAAAACCTAAAGAGATTAAACTTGAGCTAGAGTAGAAGGAATGAAATTAAAGAACAATAAATATACCTTAAAAGTTTGGATGGGCGGCAGAGAAGACGTGCTTTAAAATAATACAGGAAGTAAATTTCACCAGATAAACTATGGAAAAACTATGGGGGAAACTAGATTGAATGCAAAAATGTAACTACATAAGTAAAGAGAGAAGTTTGAGCAGGACAGAATATCAGTTCAAACAACAAAAATCAAAAGAAAATCCAGACAAGATGGGGGAGACAGTTATATTTAAATGAGCTTGTTATACACTTGCAGTTTGTAGTTTTCTGATGCGTGTGTCTGCTTGTCATTATTCTGTTCTTGTTGGTGGCCGTTCAGCCTGAGAAACTTGGAGACATCTGCATCTCCCTCCGTTACGTCCCCACTGCTGGAAAACTCACCGTCTGCATCCTGGAGGCAAAGAATCTGAAGAAGATGGATGCCTGTGGCTTGTCTGGTAAACCTATTTTTGGATTACTGCAAATTACCGGGAATGATACAGACTGATGTTTTTGCAGATGTTTTCCCTCTTTAAATAGGACACGAATGAGTCACAGTGTAAGAGAGCACAGGAATCTTGACCTGTGATTTAGAGAAATCCTTAACTTTTTTTTAGTAGTTTAAACATAACTTTAAAAGTATATTAGTATATTTTAATGATATTAAAACAGTCTTTCTTTTCAGTAAGTTGGAAATAATTATCTCCTTCATTACCTGATCTGCTGTCCAGATCCCTATGTGAAAATCCAGCTACTGCAGGGAGGAAAGCGTCTTAAGAAAAAGAAGACAACTGTGAAGAAGAACACCCTAAATCCATATTACAATGAATCATTCAGCTTTGAAATCCCACTGGAACAGATGCAGGTACAGTTCAACTCAAATATGATATTCTGAATTCCATTGAGATTCATGTTTTAAAATATACATTTCAGTTTCAGTTATGTGTTGGCTTAAAGTGAAATGTTTGCATTTAGTTCTTTTAATCTAGTTTAACGGTTGTGTTATTCACAACAGAGTTTTGGAGTTTGTTTTTAAAGTATATTTTTCTTAACTAAAGAGGCAAATAGCGTTTAGATTGTAGTGTCCAAAGTGCCAAGCAATTACTTTTGATACACAAGCAATATCATATCCAAAAGTCATAAGCTGGTTACTAAAGAAAATTGGCATTCAACAAGAGCAGGCAATGTCTGTCCCAGTGACAATCTAAATGGATATAAACATTTATGAAGGGGGTTATTATGTATTTTCCAAGCACATAGTGCCATTTTATAGGACGATCAAGAAACTGTTATCTTTAGTTGTTATGAAAATGCTGTATGTGTTAAAAACAACTTAGAAGATATTTGACTTCACATCATAGTCATATCAGTCACCTTGAAATTGGCCTCTGTCTCCTCAAGATCTTCCTGCCCTTTCCGTCTCTCCCCCTTCAGCACATCGTCACAACAAAGCTTCTTCATGTCCTCCCGTGATGCCATTTACAATCTTGGCGGCGTTGTAGCTTGATAAGCTCAGTAGATGTGCAGTTCCACCAGATGTTTGCTAATTGCTGCTGCAGTTTGTCTGGTGGATCAGTTTGAGGCAGGCGCAGGAGAGGGGAGCTCTGTGGGGAAGGAGCTTGGCTGGGGGCTGAAGCACCAAGGCAGAGCTTTGGTTAAATAGGCTCTTAGAAAAACCCCAAATGGATGCCATAGGAGGTCCAAGCATTTCTCAAATGATGTAATAACATTTTAATGTGATATAAAGCTTAAAATAGAGTCAATTTTGCATAATAGTTCCTCTTTAGCTAATCTGGAGTACTAGTTTGAGCTACAAAATATATTGCTAAGAACTGCTGAGCCTCAATGTTAAAGGTAAAACATATATATTGAAGTAAAACTACTGTTAAACACATTTCTCATTTCTCCTTTCCCTTCATTCTCAGAAAATCTTGGTGGTTATCACAGTGTTTGATTACGACAAGATCGGTAAGAACGATGCCATTGGGAAGATCTTTGTTGGTAGCAAGGCTACCGGCTTGGGTCTTAAGCACTGGTCAGACATGCTGGCTAATCCGCGCCGCCCCATCGCCCAGTGGCACCCATTGCAGCCAGAGGAGGATATTGATGGCCAGCTTGCAGCGCTGGCAGCAAAGAAGTAACAAGCCTCATCAACCAGCTATTGCTCTTACTCGGAAAATCATCCCTTCTTTGCATGAATCCTATGACTTATCAAATGACTACTTGTCATAAACCTTGCTCAGAAAAAAGAAACATCTTAGGATAACGATACACAGTTAAGTTGATGGAAACTCTTTTCAAGCATCCAATCTCAGTTTGTGGCAAGAAAATAGTGATGAGTTATTGGGTCAGTAGTTCATGAATGATCAGTTTTTGGTCTTTTTTGCTCTAAAGAAGCTGATTTACAAGGTGCTGAAAGTGGGTGAAAAATAATGTTAAAGACAATGCTGGATAAAAAGCTTTAGTTTAGTTTGTGGAGCATGCTTTACTTACCTCCCCTCTGCTCTGCGCACAGCATACGTAGTATTGTATGTTGCTTATAAGTGTGCTATGCCCTGCAATAGAAAGTGTGATAGTGTGGAGCAAAGGGCTGGTTTGCATCCATTAGCATTAGTAGATTTATTTAGAATTAATCCGGTTGAGGTCACTGAGTACAGCAAACAGTGCTGCAGTTTCTTTTTAAGGTTTTTATGTCAACATTTAATACGCAAGGAATCCCACCATTCTTAGCAAGAATGAGAAGAGAATTGACATTTTTTGCTTGTTTGTTTTGCCATGAAGACACATCTATGCATTTAGGATAAACACACAGATGGCAGATCAGATGCAGAATGGGAACATGAGTGTGCCTTCCTGATGAATAAATGTTGAGACATGCATTGTTTGTGTCCTAGAGGCTGAGCCTTATTGAAAAGTTTCGAAGGCGCCATCTGAATTAAGGCTTGAGCTGTGCTGACCACATGGGTATTAAATATTCCTAGAAGAGGTCCAGACACCAGAGAGATTACCACTTATGCTCAAATACATTTGACTTATTTTCAAATGCTGCTTTTGCAAACTTGTTTTATTTTGTTGTCCTTTTTTTTTGTCTTTGGTTGATGTGTTGTACTTTAACCTACACCCTGTCAAAAGCAAAACTTCTTCATAGAGAAGGAGATTAGAAACGTAAAATGTAGCCTCTTTTTTAAATGAATGTGAATTTGTGTGTAAAATTCAACTTTGTAGACTATTAACATGGTAACTGCTGCATCATACGGTGCACATGTCCATGTCCTAAACCAAAAAGAGGTGCAGATTTTAGCATTCATCATGTTTCACAGCAAATTCTGTTAATGGAGATGCTCAGTCAGAATCTTCATTAACAGCTAATCACAGAGAAGCTAAAGTTTGTGTTACTCTACAGAGGACTGATCCCCTGCCAAAGTATTTCTTATACTACAATGTGTGTATTAATCATTACAAAAACTAATTTTGAAATTTTAAAACCAGTGAATTTTAAATAATAAACTATTTCACATTATGAAATTTGATGAATTAGGTCCAGTATCCTCGTTTCCTTCCCAGCAGAAAATTTGAAGTTGTGCAGTATTGAAAGTGTTCTCCTTCAAACAACTGTCTGATATAAACATTTAGAGAAATTGATTAATGCATCAGCAAAATAGTATATGCTTAGACTTTGTAGTTTAATGATTTTAATATTAAATTCCAAAAACACAATAGGAGAGTTCAGTTGATTTGAACAGTTCCTTTAGAAGAATTTTGTTCTTATATTTGAATTATTTAAATAATGTTGACCTGCAGAGTGCAATTGAGTTCATCCACAGTGCTTCCATCTGCTGCAGAAATTATGCATTACGCCCAGCTGTTAATAGTCTACAGCATGTAATTACAAGATGATGTAAATATTAGCATGTTTTAAAGAGAATCTATAACTACGATGTGTATGTGTGTGTTTGTGTTCTGTGTACTTTTTGATAATAAAATGGAGTAAAAACAAACGTATGCACTGACTGAAAAGTGTATGTATTTTTTCCTCACTGGGACTGAGTGTATGATTGAATAATCTGATTTAATAGGTTAACAGTGTGTTTGTTTTGTGTAATAATTGTTCAAATTCCCAAAGTTTAAAAATAAGTACTGCATGAATGTGTTTTATTTCCATTGTTTCATGTGTGTTACGATATAATCTGACTGAAAATCAGTTAATGTTCATTTCTAATAGCACTGTGTGTTTGTCACTAAGCAGTAGACTGTATATGTTTTAAACCCCTTTGCCTCAGTGTACCCCTAAGTGTTTCCATTGTTCATTCCTGGCAAATGAAAGTCAGACAGAAAAAATGTCTTGTAGCTCCTTATCCCACATTAATCTACCTAACCTTCTGTTTTTGTGTTTGAATATTACATAACATTATTCATTTTGTATTCCTAATACAATGTTTGGTTCTGTCATATTGGTCTGGCTGTTCTCTTGCTCAGCATGAGACTTTTCATCTCAAATACCACTCTCTGAACAGCAAGTCTGTTTTCTAATGGTTTGCAATGAGATGAGATGGTGCTGTTCCACTTTTGCATGCTTTGATTTGTGTCTCTCCAATTATTTTCTGTTCTGTTTTTTTTTTTTTTGTCAAAATCCAGTCTTACTCATTGAGATATATTTTTAATAACAATTAGACTATCTCTATTCATCTGAGGAACAAAGAGAATGATAAAATATTAATTTGCGAGTTGCTTCTTTGTGAAGAGACACCTCATTAGAAGCATCTCTAATATGTGTCAACCCTTTTTCCTTCATTTTATCTTGAGTTTCTTATGACCAAAATTGTGTAATTAGGTCCCATTGCTCAAAATGCAGACAACTGAAATGCAGACAACAAAATCCCATGTCTTCCTGGGCCTCTGAAGCACAGAGCAGACCCACACTGTGCAAAATCAACATTCACAATGCAATACTGCCAACATTCTTTTCAGATTCGACCATCTTCTGTCAACATAACATCCAACAGACTTATCAAGCATAGACAAGGGGATCGCTTGTCTCTTTTCACTCTCGTTTTGGTCTACTGTAGAGGAGTATTAATAGATGTGCCTTTTTGTGACATGCATGATTTTGTTTAATTGAAAAGTCATTTTTGCAGCAACAGAAAAACTAAAAGAAACATGTAAAACTGAACCAACTCAAGTAGATAATAAAACTCAAGGAAGAAAGGACATACCTGTGTGTTGTCAAACTGTAATCACAGCAAATAAAAACGTTTTGTGTATCAGCGTCTTGTGTGGTGTGGAGAGACAAATCAAGGGTGCATTTCAACTCATGGTCAATAGGTGACACTGTTGAATAGTTTATCTTTCATGAACTCAAAGCAGGCAAGCAGCACCTACTGACAAAACAGCCAGTAGATCTTACATTCTTACTATTATGACGAATTATATGTATTATATATACATACATATTATATATATATATATATATATATATATATATATATATATATATATATATATATATATATATATATATATATATATATATATATATATATATTCATATATATTCATATATATTCATATATATTCATATATATCATAGAATAGTGATCAGTAACAGAAATGCTGATGCAAATTATGTCAGCTGCAATTAAATCCACAATAACGCACCCAAATCAAAGATGATACAAAAAATATGATTTGTCCATTTCCAGCAGTCCTTTATTTTAAAGAATTGGAATTTAATATAAAATACTAGCTATAATATTTTAATTTGCACAAATTGCTCAGACACAAAAACATGTGCTTTATATTTATTGTCTATCCATAAGTTTTATCTCTCTAGCTGATGTATTTATCTGAAGTGACCAAAATTTCCATTGCTTTGTATTTACTTTTTTAGCTGTAAAGAAAATACTGTATACACTTTGAGTGTCCAAAAGAGTTGCTATTCTAAATAAGAAGCAGTATGAAGATCTACAATTTGATTTTAAGTCACTGCAGAAATTGTGTAAAACAGAACAACAGCCTTTTGTAGACAGACACCTTTTATGAATATTTTACACAACAAAAAAGTACAAGAAACCTTACGGTTAGAGAACATCAGCAGAACCACAGTCCTTTCAGAGGTCAGTTTATTCCTTTACTGGATTTAAAAATAGCTTTTTATGTTTCCCCTCTTCCTCTCCCCCGCCTGCTTCCTGTTTTACTTGGAGAGTTTAGTAATGACACGGATTAAAGCCCCATTCTCATCCTTCAACCTCTGGTTCTCCAGCTTCAGCTCAGCTTTCACCTGAAGACAAAAAGCACAGAAAAGCCTAAACTAGCATAATGTTTAGATGTAAGCTAATCAGAAGACTGGTTAAGTTTCCAGAGTGTCTTGTCTTATAACTCCTGAAGACTGGAACCAGCTCTCTCCATGACCCTGCCTGGTTAAGTGGGTCTAATAGATGGATGAATATTTGCAGTAGCTATGATGAGGGTTATGTAAAGATAACTTTCTACAGGGGTCTTCACACATAACATATTTGAGCTTCTTTAAATGGACCAGAGTTTGTTTCCTCTATTGATCCGAACCTATATGAATACACTCAAGCGAACCCTGGTGTGGAGCAAACAACCTAAGACTCACTTTTTGAGGCGGTCTCTGTCCGCTTCCAAACAAACTCTGATACGGTTTGCTTCTGGTGTGAATACAGACTGGTCTTGATCTGAACCAACTACAGGAAATGAACATTTGTTTGAACCTCATGAGTCACAATTCCTTTGCATTATAGTAAAAATGATGCCTTCAGTATTGCTAACGCTACTTCTCCATGTACTGAAATTGTAACTAATTTGCTAAACATGTTGTGGTCAGGAGGCGCAGAGCATCTGGTCTCATTCAGCTTTCAGCAGTGTTTGCTGATGCTGTTCCAAAATTACAAAATCAGGTTGTGGAACCTGCGTTGTATGAGCTGCTCTTGACATTCAAAGTAGTACTACATTTTCAACAACATCACAAATATGCACAACAAACGCAGCACACAGGACTTCAAAAGTTGATTTTTTCCAGGTCTGTGCTTTGTCCTGCCCCCATCCTTTCTGTCCAATGGAAGTAGTGATCATCACCCAGGAAAAGCACAATGTGAAATGAACAGCACAAAACAAAAAAGGTCAATTTTTGGTCAGCACCAAACAAGTGGACCAAAGGATGTGTGTGAATAAACACTAAATTACTTTTTTAAGCAGTTTGATCAAAACTAACGTTTGATGGCTTTAACCATGACTAAAAAAGTTGGTCCTCCAATTTAGTATTCTTGGTTTAGTTAAACCCCACATCCACATAATCAATAGTTTTTACTGCTTAAATTAATTTAAAACTAAATCCATGTTAAGTGAAATCATACATCAAATAGTTAATAGTCACTATAGTTAACATACCAATATCTATGACTCAACACCAAATGGATCAGTAAGTATCACAGTGTTGCAAACTTAATTTTTGAAATGTAGTTTTGTTTCTGTCTCTGTTCTGTCAGAGTTGATCAAATCTACTCAGTCAAACAATCATCCATCTACACACAGAAACACACACCAATCCACATTCATGGTGTCTTTTGTGCCGGGGTTTATTTTCAGACTAGAATCCCATATTTGTTAAGACAATTCATTGACAGAAAACAAAAAGCTCTTGTTGGAATTTTCTTGGGCAGCACAGAGCAGACTATTGTCATTTGACAGTGAACAATTGTTGTTCACTGTGGCTGTGGTGTTGACAGCTTCCAAAGCCAACAACAGAATGGTGGCAAGTGATACCAGCTAAAACCATCGTCAACACAATGTCTCACAAACATTCACACAGTTTGTGTGTGCTTAATAACACTCGGGGTAGGAATATTAATACGCTTATGAAATGAATAAAAATTACCTTTAATTGTTCTTCCATATCTGATATCCTCTTTTTAAGGCTCCAGCTTTCCTGTAAAGATAATCTATTAAACATGAATAGGGTAGTTTCATTAAAACATACAAAATGAGATTGATGAGTATGTACCTTTTTCTCTGCTTCAAGCATTTTTGAAGTACAATCATCTGGTTTTCCCTTCTGTCCCAGTAAAATAACCATTATTATTATTATTATTATTATTATTATTATTATTATTATTATTGTTGTTGTTGTTGATGTTGTTGTTGTTAAATTGCCCAAAATGAAATTAATTTGCACACCTGTACAGTCTGCAGCTGGTCCTGAACTGAAGCCAGGTCTTGTTTGCTGGTCTCTAGTCGGGACTTGAGCCTTTGATTTGTTGCCAGTGCCTTTTCATACATCTGTAAAATTCACATATGTTTGGATCGCCACAGGTTCATTTCACAGCTCAAAATTGAAACAAATAAAACAAAATGGAGCAAGGTTAAATAAATCCATACAATGATAAGATTATATAAACAACCGTTAAACACATATAGATCACTGGTATAACTGATATCAGAAAACAACAAACTTAAATGAGGAGTCTGTGGTAGCTTAATTTCTTCATGTGTAAATACTACATTTAATGATTATAATTGTTCTATTATTGAAGTACAAGTACAATTGTACTACAGGTAAGGATTACGGGTTCTTTTTTGCTTCTTCTTTTTAAAAGAACAATAAACTGGTGGTATCTGTGATGTGAGGTTTTGAGCTGGCAAAGTGTCAAATCTTTACATAAGCTTAATATATCATGTAATTATATATTACATAGTATAGATTACTTGAATTAACACAAGAGAATTGATACAGGGTTTACTTTTGTTCACCATTTACAACAACTCCAAGTCAAAAGTTCAACAATCAAATCGCATCATTTGCCTTTTTATAGTCACTGTTCATCTTCTCTTCTTCTGCCTTCTTCTTTGCAGACAGTCTGTTCTCCCTTCGTAAAAAGTAGGACTCTGCATGGTTTGTTGACGTGTCGTTGGAGACGTCAGATGAGCTCGATGAGCCCAATCTAAAGACATAACTTCTCATTATCAGTTTCTCTCAAACTTTAGCGACCATTAAAACATATAGATTTTATTTGTGCTTCAGTATCCAAAGTCATGGAAAACTTACCTAGACAGCCTTTCATGCTAGAAGAGAGAAAGTAGGATTTAGAATACATTTAGCTTTTATTTAATCAAATTACATGTATTCTTGTTGTAGTGAAGATCAACCTAGCCTCGCCTTTTTTAACCAAAGTAACATTTTAAATTTTATCAATAAATTAACATGTACTTCATTTCTGCTTACATTTTTACTTGTAGTAATGTCATTTTACCCATGATGTGAGGCATTTTAATGTGTTGCATGAAACAGTTTATGGCAGTCAGACATACCAAAGCAAGTTAAAGGAGGAGAGAGGAAATCATCCCTTAAATAAGCTCACAAGCAGAGATAGCTAAACATATCCAAAAAAGGTAATAACTCTGGCAGGGACGCTCACATTTTGTTAACTTTTGCCTGCTTAGTAAGGGAAGGTTGTGTGGTCTATGTCCTCAGAAAATTTCAAGCAAAAATATTGGTCAAAGCAGTGACAACATTTAAATTAAATGCCAATAATTAAAGTGGTAGTGGGTTTCATACAAACATCCTAAAGAAGAAAAAGAAGAAAAACAAAAGGAAAAAAAGTCCATTGTGTTAAGTTTATTGTAATCCAGAGACTTAAATGCATGGAACACATTAAAAAATGTAGTGCACACAGTATTTATTACATAAATACAATGGGTTGCTATACAACAAACCTAATAAATGTGTCAGTAAGCTATAACAACTATATCCAGCTAACATAAATGAGTAATCTCCTTCTTATTTCTCATGTTGTAGTGGAACACATTTTTTTCCTGTAAGGGTGAGTTCAGATAGAAGACTGACAATGTTTTTTACCATTTACCTGATCATTTTTGTTGTGTGTTCAGTAATTTTCATTATTTGTACATTATTGTCATACTAGTAAATAACAGCTACCATAAGTCATAAGTGCTACACTGTCAGCCCATGGTTAAGATAACCTTTTACTCAAATGCACAGCTTAAAGTAATAATTGCATGGCCTTCAGCATCAGAATTCACTGTTAGGCTGATGACATAAGGACTCAACTATTGTAGATATGGTACTTTACAAGCATAAAAAACTCTTTATCCTTGAATGCCCTGTCATGTTAGTTATTGTATCACAAACATAATCTGATATACTCTACATGGCTTTTTACAGACACATACAGACGTCATTTTGAATTACAAAAGCTAACATTTAAGTTATGTTTTCATGTGAAGACGTGTAATATCAAAAAAAAGATAACTTCTGACACTTTACTTGTGCACTCTTCTATTTTAAAGCACACCAAATACCTCAACATAAAAGCAGACCATATATTTGCGCTCAAAGAAATTATGTCAAACACAATTAATTGGAAGTCTAAAATAGAACGAAGAGCCAAGACTTTCTGTTACAGACACTCTGTGTAAACATTGCAGTGCCTTTTGTTCAGACATTTGAAGAACCTCTGGATCTTCACCAGACCCTGAAATCAACCCCTTAAAGGATGTCTCACAACATGTGACTGACTATACTTGGTAAAAAGTTATTAATCATAGATTCAATCACGTTGGTTTAAACAATGTGACATCATGTAAACAGATACTATCAAATTTGCCCAATTAATTATTCGATTATGCTTAAAAAGGTTTTTCCTGTCTTCCTCCAGTCCTCCCACATCCCTTGAGAGACTTTTTTATTCCTGCTGACGAGTGGAAAATATTAGCTTCCCTTAGGATTAGCTGAGACATAAACATCTATAAATACTTTGAGTTCCCACCATCACAATCTTCTAAACCAAACTGTTGTTCTTTTTCTTATGACTGTGGTCTTTGAACAAGTCATATTTGTTTTTACACTGTTCTTTACAGTCTACATTTCTCCTCTCAAGCTTTTCCTCACATGCTGGTATTTTCTGGATGTCTGCCTCATGCCATAAGTAAGTTTTACACAAATATATAAGATCAAATATATATGTATGTATAGTCCGACCAAAGCTTTCTTCTAAATTTTCTCATGGACATCAACATAAAGAATTATATAACATTGTAGGTCAATCATTGTGGTGTTTAAAGTTTGTAAAAAATATATAAATAAAGACCATACTTTAAAGTTCTTTATTTAAAGGTTTTATAGGCATGCTAAATGTATTTGTCAGTTCCATATACAATCAAGAACATAGTGCCGGTCTTACATAATACACTATGATCTAATTCAGAAACAGAAATGTTTGATTCTCATAGGAAAATGTAAATATTCACTTAGTAAGTACTGCACCATAAAACATAAACATATTTTGTTCAATAGCAAAATAACATATGAAATACAGCACTAGTGTATTATACTTCAACTGAATGAGCATAGCTCACATTTTTGGAACTTTTATATTTTTATACCTTCACTGAAATTATCTTATTTGAAGCAAAAAGCACTAGAACAGTCATCTCTATATATGCTCAAATATAACATTTCAACAATTATTTTCCAAAATACAGGGCTCAATTTTTACTTTTAAAGTAGTAAAAATATTATTTTGTTCAAGGTTGCTCAGGAACTATCATAACATTTCATTACGGTGTCTCTTTTGGCATGAAATCTTTTTAGGCATATTCTCTAACAACACAAAGAAAAGATAAAAGAGAATCAGGCCTTACCCTCAGGCTTCTGGTGTTGGCAGCAGACGAAGCTGGACAAGAGTCAGACAGCGATTTTCTGATGAACAGCTCATCTTTGTTTTGAGAAAGTAGAGATGACATTGTTCTTGCACTGCTGGGACCACTGCATGCAGTTGTACTCTGACAAAAAATACTAAAGCAAAGAAAAAAAAAAAAAATATATATATTACAAGTTATAAAAAGCACCCTGCCCGAGACGGCATTCAGGTGAGATTGTCTCAGTTTGAAGAATGCCAGTGTGATCTTCATGAGATGGAAACACATATCAGATGTGAGTGAAAGAACACAAGTTTGAGAATGTGGGGGAGTGGTAGGAGTAGGCGGGCTGTAGACGTAGGGTGTGTTTATATGTGTGTACACATGGATTTCAATTAAGTTGTTTGTAGCATTTCTGATGTGAAGTGACATATTTTACTGAAGTAAGTGATTCAAATGATTACTATGTTTATGAAAACAAAACAAAACAAAAATCTGTTGAGTGTTCAACAGCTTGAAAGGAATGGATAAAACAGGAAAGGTCATGTCACCAGTATTTCAAATATTTAAAACAAACAACAACAACAAAACTAAACAATATCAACAGATCTAAAACTCTTGAAATGTGACATGTTTTTCAGCCACATTGTTCAGTCCTGCTGGCATGTCTTTGTAGATCTGTAATATCCTAGTATGATCTACAGTGTCTTAGTTTGATTTTCATATTATGGATTGAGTTCTCTGTGAGATGTTAAATGCTTGTTGAGATATTGTTTTATAATCCAACCCTATTTTAAGCATGTCCACAGTTTCTTGACTGACCTCTCTTGCTGTGTTCTTTGATCTTAATTATGCTATTTGTTTACTAATGCTCTCTAAAAACCTCTGAGACCTTCAATGATCAAGTGGATTTATACTGAGATTAAATTATACACAGACAGACTCTAATTAGGTGACTTCTGAAAGGAGCTAGCTGCAATGAATTTGTT
>NW_015113739.1:115296-115880 GCF_001443285.1 Poecilia latipinna
GTTTACATGTATCAGGAAGGGAATGTTAATTAAAAATCCATAGAACCATTTCCAGATATTTTTCTGTAAACCATGTCTCACATAACCTCTATTTCACTGCTATATCTAAGTATACTACCATTATTCTCTGTTTTTTTTTTTTACCAAACATCTGTATAATGCATTAAACTTTGGAATTGTAATGTGAAAGGAGTTTCTTCAAGGAGTTTGAATACTTTAGCAAGACAAAAGTAGAAAAGTAGAAAGAAAAAGAGTCTTGATTTAACATTAGCCATGAAGATTTTTTTCTGGCAGTTTAGGTACACATAAAAGCAAGGGCAACATTGCATTTAACCCAAAGTTAACATTATCTTATTTGCCAACAGACTGAGAGATAAAAGTGCCTCTCTGTCTTTCCCTTCTCAAATTCTCAAGTTGTCTTTCATATTTGTATAGTGTTCTTCATTTTTACAGCTCAGCAAGCAAGCACCATCTGCTGGTTTCAAAAGTACTTACAGCAAAAACAAAAAAAAAGGCAGTTTAAAAGTATGCCTACAAGTTTTGTGGGGTGAACACCTCCCCCTGCCCCGCTACACACACACACA
>NW_015113739.1:119422-123120 GCF_001443285.1 Poecilia latipinna
ACACACACACACAATGACTTGATTACATGTTTATTAAAAGCAAAAATAGTTGCAACACTTTATCAGATGGCAGGAGCAAATTTCCTCCTGTGATCAGATGGTACATGTCTTGAAATACCTTCTATTTGACATGCAAATAGAACTTTAGTAGAAAATTGCTATTTCCTATTAAAATAGCAATTACAAAATTGTTGAGCTAATAAACTTTCAGATTTTACTTTCTTTTCACATAATGTATGGAAGAATTTCACAAACGGTAGAGTTTGTATTGTTCAAAACGTAGATAATGGCGAGTTCCGTTCATCAACTTGAACAGAACTCTATTTAATAAACTGCTTAAAATTTACAACTTCCAATGGGTTTTGCGGTAGCTTATGTTCAGTGTCTGGACAGGGAGAAAGACACAGAGAAGGGAAAGACATGCTGTATATGGCCCGGGAAACGAACCTGGGACAACTGTGTTGAGGACCGATACCACTAATAGCCACACGACGACCCTAAATTTATATAGCTTTTATCTAACAAAAATATGTTACCTACAGCCTTCATATTCGACATTCTTCGTTAGAATAAACGTGGCCAACAGAGGAACAGGAAGTTAATCTGCTCACCTTTAATCACCGCCACCTGCTGGAAGTTTGTAAGCTAATGCTCTTTACTGCAATCAGGAAGTCGATGCTTTACACAAGATTAACTTGTTTTAAAACAGGTGTATAAAATACGTGGTTGGAAAAGTTACGAGAACTTAAGCAACTCTTGTGTTTCTGAAAAGTTAGAAACTTTTTTTTGAATTAACGTCTTTGACTTGTGGCTGGTGGAAGTAATGACTGGAGCAGGCAGCGGAGCTTCGATTCAGCGTGGCTACCTTTAGCAACCAGCGGTGGCGAAAAGGTAGGCTTCCCTTTTGTTTGTAGTTCTTTTCTTGTCATTAAGACCATTGGAATGTTCAGCAGTACACATGGAAAAAGTGAAGTGTATTAAATACACATTAATTAAACGGCTAACATATTTTTATGCGAATAACATGCTTGCATTCTTGTTTATGTAGACTATTTTGTGTACATCGTAGTAACATGTAGCCTATTTTTTTTTAGCATGTAGCCGACTTTCCTTATGTTAACCGTTCCTGCTCAATCTGCTGACCGTGGTAAGTAGACACAGGGGAGATGTTTCTCCAGGGCCGAAGTTCCTACTTCGGGGTTAACTCCCTCGCACGCCTTGAACATGAACCACGCGGTGGCACGGAGATGGTTGAGGTTAACTTTTAATAACTCTAGCTAACAGGTGAAAGCTGCACAGACTTTTCTTACAGCCGCTGCTCCGGTCGTCTTCTACACACTCACACCGCCTCACACACACCGTCTCTCTCTCCTCCCTCCTACAAGGATGCAGGGGTTCCTTTTGTATGCAGCGCCCCCCTTCAGACCGGAGGACGACTGCCACACATCTCTTGCACCCGCACAACTCACTAAGCTAAACATCACATACAGTGGAGGCACTTTCCGCAACACTTAGCCTGCTTGTGCAATGTACTTCCCAAGGTATAATGTCTTTGAATTAATATTTCCAGAATTTATGATTTTTAAGTCTGTCCTTACATGATCTTGTAACTATAAAAGTTAGCTGAAAGCCAAATAATAATGGCAATCTTAATCATAACATATTTACTCAAATTATTATTTTGCCATAATTTGCCAACATTTCATATTGTATATGCATGGATAGGCAGGTTGCAAATATACCATGGTGACATTAATATGTTTGACAAAACAAGGAACAAACACAACTTTTTTATTACAATTTTCAAATCTTTGATAAACAGAAAGATTCATATGAGTTTGATGGATCACTTTATTGAAAAGGGTGGCAGTTTAAAATCCATATATAAGTTTCCATCATTGATTTGAAATGCAGTGAGGAATCTCATGGTTCTGGCTGATTCTTGATGTTACTAGTCCACTTCATTCTGCAAAGAAACACATTTTTATCTTCATCCTGCTTCATTTGCAGCACACACTCAAATGTTTCGTCGTGACATCTTGGTACATTTCTCCATTTCATGGATCTTAAACAATTTTTTATAGCTTACCTCTAACATTTAGTGTCATGGAGGACTCCGCGTTCCCTAGTTTGTTCTCAATGATAACTTTGTATTCCCCATTGTCTTTGGGTCCCACTCGTAGTATTAGCAATGAGCAAACTCCACATACATTTGTTATGTGGTAGTTTGTGTTTGTGTTGAGGCTGATGTTGTTGTGGTACCAAGTTACACGTGGCGTTGGGTCACCTTTTACTGCACAGCTCATGTAGCATTCATATCCTTCAGGAGCTGTGCGTCTCTTTAAGGGGATAATGAATGATGGAGGTGACTCAAAATCCAGGGCTTTCATCTGTGGCATGTCAACTTTGAACTTTCCTGAAAGATAAATTCATTAATGTTACCGCAAGTCAACATGAACTGTAAAATGATGAGATATGGTCAACGTTTAGATGGTTTCAGTAGATGCTGCATTTGGTTAAGTTATTTACCATATGCCTACATAAATATTTGTCATCATTGCTGTAACAGTAATCTGTTTCATTTAAGGCCATGTATGACGTTGAGTCCTTCCTGTTACTTTCTTTGTTTGCACCAAATTTAGTGAGCCAGTTGTAAAAACCATGCTTTGCTTCAAAAGCAAATACATTTTGCAAATTAAATGTACTTAAACACACCTTACTTAAAGATAACTTATATTACTAAAATTGCAAATGTATATGTATTTCTTTTCGTGAAAGTATTTTTGTGTTCCTTTGTTGTCCCTTTTAAATTGTCTCAAAATACACACAAACCTTTTTCCTTTTTTAAAGCAAACACAGGGGACTCAGATGGTGGTGACAGGCCCATGTCGTTTTTCGCAAACACTCTGAAGTAGTACTCCCGCCCAGGCATAATGTTGACAACTGTGAACTTGTTGTTAAAAAGGTTGTCAGCTGCTGTCCTCCAAGTGCTCTTGAAGGAGTCCCTCTTGGACACCATGTAGTGTAGTCTGTCATCTCTTTTCTCATCTGGAGAAGGAGCCCAGCATAGAGTCACTGTTCCTGGTATGTTCTCATCCAACTCTACAGGGCCTGGAGGCTTAGGGTCATCTGAAAGAAAATTAGGACACATTCAATTTTGGACTTTTTTTCCCTTCAAAACTGATTTGAAGAAAAAATCAGCTTCAAATCAGCATTTTATACCAGTATAAAATATTTTTGAAAAGTTTATTCCCTGATCAGATTTTTTTTCCTTGTCAAAAATGTCTTGTGGTTTAAAGTTTGGTTAATATGCCAGTAAAATGCTGCAGTGACTAATTTTATTTATATATATACCCTGAATGTAGAGAGAGTATGTTTTAAGCTTACACTGTTTTTAAAACTACAGTTAGCAAATTAAATATGGCATGTCTGTTACCCAAGATGGTTAAACTAGTACATAGTCATGCTTGTGCTGATCTATAAAAAGCATAGAAAATAAATGGTGTAATATTTGACAGAAAAAGCAGAATATCTATCACTAAATTTTGTGGATGTTTTACCAAAATCTATAGGTCAAAATCAAAAAGACAATTAAACATCTTAGAAATAACATAGTCTAAATCAGGGGTGTCAAACTCAATTTCACCGAGGGCCACTGCAGCATATTGGCCACCCTCAACGGGCCACATTGTCGGTAC
>NW_015113739.1:128946-197258 GCF_001443285.1 Poecilia latipinna
AAAACCAATTTTAAGTCAATCACCAGCCTATAAAATGCTGGGGGGCCACATAAAATGACATGGTGTGCCACATGTGGCCCGCGGGCCTTGAGTTTGACACATGTGGTTTAAATATAATAATGCATGCAATATTACCTTAGCATCAGAAGGATTAATTGTTCTTCTGTTTTAAATGAAAGAAATCACATCATGTTATGATGCCCTGAAATTATGGTTTTGACCTTATTACCGAATGACGGTAATTTGTGCAGGTATAATGCATCTGAAACCAGTGCTTACTATATTCCTTTAGTTATGTAATTTGAATAGTTTGATCATTCTAAAACACTACATGAGAATTCTGTAAAATCCTACTTATAACTATATACAACTTATTTGGCAACAAAAACTCCAAACTTTACATTCTAATGTGTGGACAAATTGTTAGAAGTGTCTTATGGCTTCTGTAATCCTTTTTTATGCATTTAATTGGCTTTACAGACTTCATCTGCATTTTTAACCCTATGTAGGACCAATATTTTTGAACGGATCCGTATATTGATAAGACATTTTAAATCTAAGTTTTTTCACTTCAACAGAGAACATTTACTCTTATTGTTGATTTCTTTGTAAGCTTTGCTCTGTTTATTGAGATGTACAGCCAAATCTAAATGCTGGAATTTTACCTGTAACTCTGATTTCAACACTGAAACTTTCCTGGCCAACAATGTTCTTGACAGTGATCGTGTAGATGCCACTATCTGATCTTTCAGATGTGGGAATTAACAACTGAGATCCTCTATCTGAATTGGTTATAGTCACATGTTTGAGCAAAGGAATTCCATCCTTTACCCAAGAAATGTCAGGCATCGGAGAAGCCTGTAGATGATACAAACAAAATAATCACCAAAAATATTGGATGAGGCGCATTTTAGCACAATCCGGGGTAGAAGGTTTTATACCTCAAAGTTGATGTTGACTCGGATAGTGTTTCCAGATTTCACCACCATCAAGGTCTTCATGTTGCGGTCCTTGAATCTTGGTCTCACTGTGTGTTAGATTTAAAAAAATCTAAGTTTAATTAAATTTTTTTTTGTACAAGATAGCAGGTTAATATTGCTACATTTATTTTGTACTGCCAGGGCAGTATGATAGGGAAAAATGATGTGTGCAAAACGTGTTCATAAATCAGATTCATATCCTGTACTGTGGTAAAATTTACTGTACACATTTTATTGGTCTAGTGCTTCCTGGTGACTCATCCATAGTGTAGTACGACTGAATTCAGAAAAAGCTGAAGCTTTTTCTTCAGCTTCTCATGCAGTAAGAAGCTATGCATGAGCTTCTTACTGCAAAGCTAGAATTTTTTTTTGCTGGAAATCAACCAAAACAAATTACTTTAATAGTTGCAAAATGCTATGTTGGTTTTTAGTTATGTCTTTGTAGTTTTTGTTTGTTTGCTTTGGACAATCATAATTTTATTGTTGTCAACATATTCCATCATTAATTGCCAATATTCACTATTCCAACTTTGAAACTGCAAAACTGCACTACACAAAGGCCAGAAAAACCTGATTTGGTGACTATATGTTACATCATTATAAGCTAATTAGGAAAACACTAACAAGAATATTTTGGTGAAGATATTACATAATGCCTGAAAAATGAAAAAAAAAATCTTGTAGTGTTGATAGACTTGAACTAAATTTCTTACCAGGAGGTGGCATGGCAATGATGTAATTATCAAAGCCTTGAGGTTCCCCATTTCCACCATAATTTGTGGCAATTACTCTCACCCAGTATGAAGCCATTGCCTTGAGGCCCAGCACAGTGTAGGAAGTTAAGTTAATTGGAGTGGCATTGCAGCAGGTCCATTCAAGGCTCTCTATTGGTCTGATTTCCACATAGTAACCCTGGGCTTCATCTTCTACCCCTTTCACTTCCTTTGGTTTAGTCCAAGCCAGTGAAAATGTAGTGTAGCTGGAAGATGTTGTTTTAAGGTCTATCACTTTGCCTGGAGGTTCTGAAAGCACAGAAGCAAAAAAACAAAACAAAAAACAAAGTATAACTATATTCCCTTTTAAGATTTTATTTTCTGTGTGTAAAAAGAACTTTAATACAATTCAGGAGTAATTTGTGGCTGACTTACTCTTGGGATTTCTTGCAATAACTGCCTCACATGGAATACTGGGTTCTCCAGCACCAGATAGGTTGATGGCAGACACTCTAAATTGATATTCTGCACCCTCAAAAACATCTTTCACTGCATGTTTTGTATCTGAGAAGGAAGGAAAAAGCTGCTATTATGTCACTCACTGTCTTTATTCAATTCGGCATATGCCGCATTCTGCTAAAAACCATCTCTCTTTAAACTGTTGTAGCTTGCGTCATACCTGTAATTGGCCCATTTTGATTTACAAGGCTCCAGTAATTTGTGCCTGTCTTGTTCTTCTCCAAGTTGTACCCCATAATTTTGGTTCCCCCTGTGTCACAGGGTGGACACCATGACAGGTTGATACAGTCTTTGAAGGCACTCGCCACTTTGGGTGCTGTTGGTGGTCCAGGGTAACCTGTTGCATAAAGAATAGATTTTTATATTTAGTTTATTTTTTGTGGAAGATTGGTATGAGCATAGCAAGTGATTTCCACGATTATGCATTAGAACGTTAGACTAATGCATAATTATCCAATTTCATTATTGGGGAGGACAATAAACAGGGAAATTTCTTAAGAGCAATTTTGGGGAGGGGGGTCAGCAAAGTTACAGTGAAATATAATGTAAAATGTGGTTTAAAAAGTTTTTAATGTGTTCATGCTGCAAGACCAAAACTGACAAGTAAGTGGCAATGCACATGTCTTTTTCAGGAAACAAATTGTTGAGACTCATGGAAGTTTAGATATGAGTGGTTCAGCATCAACCACTGATCTAATTTGTGCGACAACTTTACAAAAACCTAAGGCTCTAAATGAAAATAAATATTGATTTTTTTTGTTGTGGCTCTCAATACAAGTTACGTGTTATTTAAATTATAACTTGCTAAGTTGCTTTCTTTTTAAACATTTTTTGGTTTTGCCATGTCCTGGATGACTGACAACCAAGAATTAATGAATATCTGGGAATTATCATAACTTAATGTTAAAGAATCAGGATTTTTATGGAAAATTTTATTTTCAATTTATTTACTTATTTTTTTCCTTTTGTGGTTTTACGTTGAAGATGGTAAGAAATAAAGGCATACCTTTCCGTTTTCCTATCTGCTCTATTTCTTGTCTGCTCTCGGCTCCCACACCGAGCTCTCGGCTAGTGGTAATGCTCAGGCGCTCCCTCCCGTTTCAAACTCTTCTCATTAACATAAGAGTTGGAGAGCTAAATATAATTTAAATATTTGCTACCTTTGACAAAAAAGCTTAAGTATATCAAAGAAATGTAGCCAGTTTGCTAGTTTTGATTTTCAAGGCATAACAAGGCTGTTTATCATGATTCAGCCAAAGTAATGAAATAACAAATTGCAGTTTGATTTTTATTGTTAATGTGTTTATTTCTATTAAGCAGTGAACCTAATAAAAGGTGTTGCATGTCTTTTGCTGTAAGTGTTTACTTACTGGAGGGTTTTTTGTTTGTGCTGGAGAGCCACAGCTAGTTCACCTCCTCAGCGGCTCTAACGGAGCCGGTGTCCTTTGCAGGACTGTTGTTGCTCCTCCCATACTTTGGACTGAACCATTGTTCTGACAGTGACGGGGTGGACTTAAAAAATAATTCTTATGTCTTTCTTAGATGAATGGCAGATTTATTATTGCCTTTTCATATTGATGTTGTTTAAATACAAAAGTTTTTTTTATAATTTTTTTTAGACTTGTCCAAGATTGGGGGGAGTCCGAACACCCTGGGATTTCTGCCCATGACCATTTGCAATCTTTGATCATTTCACACTTGTCTTGTTAATATGTCTAAAGTCTTATCAGTTTGTCAAAGGTTGAGCACTTTTAGCCACAATACATCACACTTTTTCACAGGTATAAATTTGGCTCTGTTGGAAGACTTACGTAGTACACCAGCTGGTATGTCCCCTGTCTGCAGGTAATCACTGATGCCTTCAGCATTCTTGGCTCTAATCCTGTAACAGTATCTTCTGCCAGGGTCCACATCAGTGTCCTTGTAGGTAGGGGTACAAGGGATCTCTCCCAGATTTGTCCATTTATTTCGTCCCACTTGTTGCCGTTCTATGATATAATTGGTAACTGGACAGCCACCGCTGTCTTTTGGTGGTTTCCATTTGAATTCAACAGAAGTAACCGCACTTTCTGTTATCTCGACAGGGCCTTGTGGGGGTGTTGGTTTGTCTGTTGGCAAAATGGGTGAAGTTTATGGTTTGCTAAGGATAAATAGTTGATCTATTCTTTTGTCAGTGTAAACCTACCAAGTACTATAAGCCTTGACACAGCTTCTATGACGCCAAACTCATTTTTTATTTTGATTTTGACTTCTCCAGTATCTTTTCTTTGACATTTGGTAAGGCGCAGTTGACTCTCTGTATCTGAAGTGTCAATTTTCACATTGACCGCAGGCAGAAGCTTGTCGTCATTCTTGTACCACTGTATGTTCATTGGTGCTCCACCTGAGAAAGGCAGCTTCCACTCGGCATTGTCACCTACCCTAACAATCACTGGATTTGTAAATTCACCTAGAGCGTCAGGGTCGAGTCTTGGTGGGTCTGTAGTGTGAAAGGAAAAACAAGCATTTTGTTTGACAAAGTTGCCATTAAAATCTTATTTCAAAATTATTATTCTGACCATGGATATTCAGTGTTGCCTCTGATTTGCGTCCTTCAGCTTCAAAGCGATACACAGCAGTGTCATCTTTTTTGCAGCATTCAATCATTAATATGTGACAGGCTCCATCTTTGATTATCTTTACGCTATCTTCCTCTGTCAGCTTATCAGATAATAAAAAACATACCAAAAATTTAAAAAATCTTTAGACATTTTTGTGTAAGTGATTAAAAGGTTTCATTGTAGCTGTACTGTACAATTCTTTTATTGATTTACCAGCTTTCCATTTTTATACCAGCATCCTTCAGAGGTTTCACTGTTTAGTTTGCAGGACAGCTCTGCTCGTTCACCAACTTTGGCATTTACATCTGACAGACCTCTGACAAACTGAGCTCCTCGGTCTGCATTTTGACAATGGGACAATGACAGGAAAAAAGTGTTTAGACAACTTCTGCTCTCTTTAACATCATATGTAAACTGATTATTCACCATCTTAACATTTTCAGACCTTAATATTTAGGCTCATTTTTCAGGCATCTTTGCAGATAGACTCACTTTTCTTACTGTTTTAAGACAGAACATTTTCTTATGAATCACTTTTTCATAAGTGATTCATAAGAAAATGATTGGCTAATTTGATAAATAGATTTCTGACTAAGACAAACATTTAATCTTACAAATATGTATTATTATGGATGGATTCTAGAACTGAAATAGTGTACACCCTGAACCTATTAAAGTATTGTAACTTTCGTAAAATAATGTGTAAGGAATTTTTTTGGCCAAAAGATTAATTTGGCAAAAAAAAAAAAAAAAGACTTAGCCCATCATTTTAGGAAGATGGATGAAGTTAAAACAGTTTAACATTTTTCCATCTTACTGGTTTCTTTTAGTCAATAGCTGTGATAATTGTACATATATCACTGTCGGTGATATATGTATGAACACATGTTCACAACATGTGAACTAATTTTCATTATTTGATCAAAGTTTTACCTATGGCAGAGTCAGAAACCAATAGAGCAGCTCTGGATTGCTTCTTTGTCTTGTCATTGCCATCATCTGTTGTGCTTTTATCATCTCCTAGTAGGTTTTTATTTTTGCCATCTTCATCATTCTCGTCTCCATCGTTTCCTTTTCCTGTTCCATCACATATACCTTCACTGTTACCATCCCCACCTTCCCCTCCTACTCTTCCTTCTTTGCCATCTTCTACTTTTTCTTGTGCATCTTTGTCTGCACCATCATTTTCAGCCTTTGTTTGCTTTGCTGTGTCCATTTCAGTGTTTTCTTTTGGAAACTTGTCCTGCTCTTCTGAGATCAGCTTAGACTTATCACTGGCTTTGATGCCCTTACGCCCACTTGAATCAGCTGAATAATAGTTAGCACACATGCAAGATAAGAAAAAAAATTAGAAAGGACAACACGAAGCAATTTTTGCAGACCCTGGATAAAGATTAGATTTAACTTATATTTGATAATAGACAAATACCAATATGTTTTAGTAAAAAAGGGCAATGTACCTTGGATTGTGAGTGAGGTGCTACTGGAGGTTATGCCAGCAATGGCATAATATGCTCCCTTATCTGCCATTTGGCAATCTTTTATTCTCAGGGTGTGAGTAAGTTTGTCCTCTGAGATGGTGATCTCATATTTACCACCATGTTCCAGTGACACATCCTCTTTTGACCAAGTTATTTTGTTGAGAGGTGTTGACAAAACGCACTGAAAGATTGCATCTTCGTTCTCAGTGACTTTACTGTCCTTGATTTTTGCTACAAACTCCACATCGGGTACTAGGAGAGGTGAAAAAAGCATAATGCTTTGTTTCTAATGAATTTCCAATGTAGCTGTATTGATTTTAAGTGTAATAATTAGGGCTTACCTTGAAAGTCTGTTGTAAGAACATTGGTCTCTTCAACATCAACTTGATAAAATCCAGCATCCTCTCGCTGAGGGTCTTTGATGCTGAAAAGATAGTTTATTCCAGTTTTCTGAAGACTGTGCTTCGAGTTTTTGTCATCATCATATGGAATCAAGGTCCCATCCTTGTCAAAAATAAGATTTTTATGTTGTTTATTGATGATTTTTTGATCATTCAGATGTGATTTTTATGCTTAAATATGACACTTTAATTCACCTTGTATAAATTAACTTCACTGTTGGGATCTCGTAGTTTCATATTGAAGCTAAATTCAGCTCTTCCAGACGGTTTCACTTCAATTTGTTTAATATTGTCCAGATTTTCTACAACCTATGATGTAAAGATAAAAACTATACATTAATACGACTGCAGAGTTGCTTACTATTGGCAACTCATAGTATTGAATGTATGCCTTTTAATATATAATACATAATTATGCCCTGTTTTAGCTGCAGAGCACAAAAGCCTCATGCAAGAAAAGAAATAGCTAAAATCAAGCAAAGTTGTCTTAGTTTTCTGACTAAAGGTGTGACTCATTATACAAATTGATTTCTGCCAGAAAAATGTGTTTTGCTGGTTGAAAATGTATTCTCACTATTTGTACAGTCATTAATATCAGTCAGCACCTTTGATTGCTCATCTTCCCTCTCCTTTTTTATCTGTTTGAGTTTCTTCAGTAACCAGCGGAAGTCAGTAACACCAAACTCCAAACAGATTCTTTCATAGTCTTTCTTTGGTGCACTCAGAAGCAGTTCCAAGAGTTTAGGATCAATTTCTCCCTCCTTTTGTTGAGGGAGTTGTTTTTTCCTGGTGACCACAGTTCTGAAAAGAGATAAAAGTAAATATCTTCATTTAGGTTTTATAGTTTTAAATGACTGATAATTCTTAAACTCAAGGTGAACTTACGTTTTCTTAAGCATAGATCTGAAATCTTGTGTGGCCTGCCCATTTGACCCATTTGCTAAAAAATAAAAAAAGAAAAAAAAAAATTGGGGGGGAAGTTGATTAAAGTCAGTAAGTAAAAGATATGTAATTCAGTAATTATTGCTTGACAGACATAAAAGATGCATTTTCTTAATTAGTATTTGCATTTCCTACCATTCTGTGGTTTCTTCTTGAAGCCTGTTGAAGAAACACAAGCAACAAACAAATGGGACAAATAACTAGCTGTGGTGTAGTAAAATTATTTTGTCTTATGAAAATATGAACTCATACCTTCAACAACATTCAGGGTGACTGCACAGACTGCTTGTCCATACTCATTTGTTGCGAAGCACCTATAATTGTCCGCTTGTTCAGGTTTAACATTTACTATCTGACAAAGTGACAATAAAGATAACATTTCAGTAGAGGTGCAAGAAAATACCCTTTTTGCCCCCAAAACAATCACACTTTATAGCTGTATTACATGTTCTTAGGCTAAGTCTTAACTGTTTTTTTCCTAAGAAATGGATTTCAAAGTAAATCTGTATTTTTAAGGAATGAATGAAATATTCTTATTGAATACTTTGTTCTGTACAAAGTTGAATGTGCTGACAACAAAATCACACAAAAATCATCAATGGAAATCAAATTTATTAACCAATAGAGGCCTGGATTTGGAGCCACACACAAAATTAAAGTGAAATGTTCCCTTTATTTTTTGAGCTATATATATATATATATATATATATATATATATATATAGTATTTACCTCAAGAACATGTTCTCGAGCTCGTTCGTCATATCTGGTACTGTACTTTTCTTGATCATCCATTTCACCCTTGTTGCGAGCCCATGTAACAGTTGGTGGTGGCTCGCCACTAACCATAGCTTTAAAAAAGGCTTTTTTACCTGAAGAAATTTAAAACAATGACAGATGGGACAGTGCAAAATTAGCATTTGACCATTTTATTTTTATTTTTTGTATATTGTGCTGTATTTTACTTTACCCTCTTGAACAGTTGTAGTCATTGGTTTCCTGGCAAAATCTGGTGTAGATTTTCCTGCAGGAAGTCGCTCTACAAACTGAGTGATCGTAACCCCAGGGACTCGGGACCTTTTCTTGATTGCCACTGTTGGGATTTAAAGAAAATATATTTAATATGGAATAATCATGTTTGTATATTTGAGTATTATACAACCAAATGAAATAATATGCTGGTAAAACAACTGAAAGCAGCATGCAGATATTTCCAAAACATCCCAGAGTGAGGTAAAAAATTTACTTTATTTTATTACAATATGTGAATTAGAAGGTTGAACATAAGATTAACTTAAAATTTCTAATGTTAACCCTAAATGGAAACCTAATTTTCATCTATTTAAGCAGCAACATTTACCTCTATATAATCTGGCGTAAACTCCACATTTATTGAGAACATTTGTTTCTAATTTATTACCCCTAAAATGCTTTCACCTTTTGTCATATATCCTCAAACTTTAACAAAGTTTAATATTTTAAGTAATGGATCTAAACAAGTTGCACATCATTTTAAAATATTAGGAAAACTGTTGTTGAAGTTGTTTTTAAAGAAAAGGGATACTTCCACAACCATCATATGACCAGTACACCTTCCTCTACATACCAATTAATGCTCTCTCTGCATGACTCTAATTTTAGGTGGATGACTATGTGTATTTAAGTTTACAATTGTCCATCCATCCATCCATCCATCCATCCATCCATCCATCCATCCATCCATCCATCCATCCATCCATCCATCCATCCATTTTCTGTACTTCCTTATCCCTCGCGGGGTCAGGAGGGTTGCTGGTGCCTATCTCCAGCGAACATTTTGAGTGAGAGGCGGGGTACACCCTGGACAGGTCGCCAGTCTGTCGCAGAAGTTTTCAATTGTGCAAAAGTGAATTCGTATCTAGGCTATACATTTTATAAATAATTTTACAAATTTCATTCACAATTTTTCCCTGGCCCAGTTAAGTAAGTATTGTGTGCTTTTCTATCAAATGGAAGTCCAATAAAACACACTGACATTTGCAGTTGTCACTAAATAAAATGTAAAGATATTCAACAGACACCAATACTTGTTCATATGTGCTGGTTGGAGTTTAACATCAGAATAACACCAGGGGTCACTGTTGACTTTCCTTTATGCCAATACCTATAGTTGTCTACATAGTGACAAATCATGTTCATTTATTTGATGTATTAAGATACCATTTTATTTGTTAGTTCTTAAAATTATTTTTTTACTTCTAAATCAGCCGAAAATTTACAAATGTATACATTTTTGCCCAAATAAAGTATATTTTCTTAATTTTTCCGATCTTGTTTTAAATGTGTGTGATGATTTAGTAGACAGCATAAGATTTAACCAAAAGCTACTGCAAACACAAACACCAGCAGACCATCTGTTTCAGTGCATCACCTCTGAACTGCTCCTGTTACCCTCTAGCTAATACATTAAGTGTATCTTTACTGCTGCTTTACATGAATAGATCAATTATCTACTTACCATATAGCACTGCTGTGTGAAGTGTCAAACTTGCCAACAAACTTCTGCTGACTATGACTTATTTGACTCTAAAAGTTTTCACACTTGTTTTGTTTAAAAATCATACGAACTTGCTAAGAGCTAACTTAGAAAAAAAAACATATTGTGAACATGATTTTATGGAAAATCAGTCAAATTAGTACAAGCAAGTGATTATGTTTTATAAATATACAGTCAAGTCCAGCTTATTTATTATTGCACTTTGTCCTCTATGAGTCATTTTTAGACTATGCATTTGGCATAGTTATTTCCCCAGCTGGTATACTGCAGCTTTAGGACATGCATTGAATATTCATCAAATTGTGCGTCATCTCTCCAGGGGGGATGGTTTATGTTCTTATATCATCTGAATGCAGGGAGGATTCTTGTAACCTTGTTCCTTAAGCATTGATTCTCTCAAAATCCACGTCTGTTCTGATAGCAGTCTTTCGTTTTCTTCTGCATACCAATTGCTCCCAGAAGAACTGTTGGATTTAGGCGGTTGCAAACTTGAGGATATCTTCCGTAAGAAAATGTGTTGGCTGTTCTTGCAGATATTCCTGTCCTAAAC
This sequence comes from Poecilia latipinna, assembly GCF_001443285.1. Classification (NCBI taxonomy): domain Eukaryota; kingdom Metazoa; phylum Chordata; class Actinopteri; order Cyprinodontiformes; family Poeciliidae; genus Poecilia; species Poecilia latipinna. The sequence goes on from NW_015113739.1 coordinate 139,668, forward strand.
CATTCCGAGCCATCACTTTTTGCCTTGAGAATTACTGTGAGTTGCTTTAAGACACTTTGAAGTAGTCTTTCTTGAAAAGACAAAATGGAATTGTACATTTCATTTCCTACATAAAATGTATCCTGTCGCATCTTATCTTTTTATCTTTACTACATAAAGCATTAATTTCTGGTTATATTCCTGTTTTTCTGGAAAACAATTACTAATTTTGTAATTTTTGGTAGTAGCTGTTAAGGAATGATAAGTCTGCACTCTTTATACAGTCTTGTTTTAGACATCTTAAGTTCAGATGTGTAAAACAATACAATATATAATTTAGGTTCAGCCTTTTAGAATTATATCAGAATTGATGGATTAGCTTCTATGTGTTGTTTACAATGTTGTGAATGATAAAGTTGTTTCAACAGTGTTTGTTTTAAGCTTAATTGCTTTAATTCCTGAAGTGTGAGCATGCTGTTTATCATGTACATAAAAATTGTGTGTAATTTCAGATAATATTCTAAGCATATTTGCCCGTTTAATTTTGTGGCAGTAGCATCTGCCAAAATGGGAGGGAAGGCCATGTATATCATTAGCTCTTTCCACACAACAGTTCCTTCATATCAGCTAATAAAAACATGTCCTTGTGAAGTAGCTGATGTTCCACTTTCATATTTACACACAGTCAGTGATGCAGCTCATTGCGCTCATAAAATTACATGTGGGATAAGGCAGAAAAGAACAACATTGTGTCGAGAGGAGAATTACTTTCACTGCTCACCTATTCTGCTCATGCATGCCAGTTCAGATTTGTGACTTCCTCCATGGTTAGGGCAGGGCACAGGTGTAATTCTAATGGATTTTATTCAAAGTCTTCCATTCAACTTTGTTTTTTCCAAGTATGCTACCAATGGAGTGAGAGGGTTCTCAGGATTGTCTTCAGAGCGAAGTAGTGGGGCTGGTGTGTTGCATTTATGAGCATTATTTTAAAGGTCTTATGTCTATAATTTAGTGATATTTAGCACACAGTTATCTAATAAATATGCTGAATAAATTCTCATACTTTTTTGTACACAAAATTCATATAAACCAGTGAATCTCCACAATTTTGAAATCCTTTGATTGTCTCATAATTGTTCCAGATGTTTTGCTAACAATCATCCACACACACACACACACACACACACTGATACATATAAGAACAATTTATCAAAGCACTTTAACTTATTAGAACTGGATGAAACAACTGGAGTACCAGAAAGGAACTCACACATGCATTTGGGAAAACATGGAAATTCCATGTAGAAACACCTTATTAGAACCCCAAGGCCTTTTTGCTGCAAGGCATCAATGCTAATTGCTCCAATAAGTAGTCCGTCCAGAAAACAAAACACACATACAACAGCTACAAAGACAAGTAATTAAACTTACCTGAGCATTTTGGTTGCTCTTGGGGAATTTTAGAACTCATCGTAGCTTTTGTTTGTGGATTGTGACTCAATTCTTGATGTCTTTTGGCTAACGTAGAAAAAAAAAAGATTATAAAAACTGAACTTCAGTTGTGATTTGATATTATGTTTATTGTGGTCTGTATTTACTCATATGGCTTTTTTTTACATTATTTGTTTCCTTTTCTTAATTTATTATCTATTGCATATATTGAGTCATTTTCTTCTGAATTGGTTTATATATATATATATATATATATATATATATATATATATATATATATTTTTTTTTTATTGTGATTTTTGATTTCAAGTTTGCTAAGATAGTACTTACTGTATGCATGTTTGTTAAACCTTAAAATGAGAAAAAGGGAGAAAATAATTAGTTTTAAGTCATAATTTATTTAGTAGTCATTACAGTTTTTATCATTCTTGAGCAACTCTTTCCTCATGGCTTCAAATAACGCCAGTGTAATACCTAAAAACAGAGCCATGGCACAGGAAAGGTTAAAAACACTGTCTTGAAGCTTCTCATGTAGCAAATGTTGCCATATGACATCAGTCTGTCAATCGGGATGCCTTGAGTGCTGCGTGTCTTGTGGAGACAGTTGGAGACAAACTGGGAAACTGTAAATGAGGAATGTGAAATCCCACCTAGTGCCTTCCTTGCCAGCAATTTTAACTGCTTTTGGACCAAACATAGCAAAGCATGTCATAGCAACCAGACAAGTAAGAGGCATATTTTAAGTTAAGTAGTAACATTAAGCCTTTTCATGCCTTAGGTTATGTTTTGTGTCTTTATAAAAAAAAAAAAAAGACATTTAAACCATATTTTAATGATTAAAATATTGATGTTGAAGCCCACTAAATATTTTAGTAGATTTTTGTGATACTACAGCTATAGACACTGTGCGCTTTTGAAGCATAAAATAAATAAATCTTTATTTTATTAAGTTTTATGATAAAACTATAAAATGCCATTCCACAAATTCCAGTAAATCAGACGAATAGAAGTGTAGGGGTCAATATTTTCTTAGTTCAATGATTCTGATAAGCTGATAAAGACTTTTTAATTAAAAGACAAAAGAGAAAGAGTTGGGAAAGAAATTTATCTCAGTGATGTTTTTGTTCTGAATTTTTTAGATTTAAAAAGACTGTAATTTTTCAAAAGGTGCAAATGTCCTTCAACATCTATGGCTTCGGAAAAAGTATATTAAGCCTTTGATGTGTCACACATTCTGTTTGACAAAATGATCACAGACTCCTGCTCATTCGTAAAGGTCACATTCCTCTGTCACTTTAGTTTTTGTAATCTTTTATCATAAGTAAGGGTGTTTTCAAGAAGTTCAAACTATGTCATAGACCTGCTTATAGCATGTCAGGCTTTATTTCTTTGGATTTTTGCTCTTTAAATGATCGAATGTGTTAAATGTTTGAGAGTACATCATGTCTCTGCCAGTTATGTTACCATTTGACATTATGACTCCTTCAGTTTGCCATGAACAAAATTCCTTTAGCATAGCATGCAACATATAAATATGTTCTTCAGTAATGTCAACTAAATCTACCTGTATAAGTCTACTGAACGACAAACACAGTATTTACTTTGACAAAAACAAGTTGGAACTATCAAATCTGAATGGTTAACCTTCTTTTATCAATTTATGTCTTGTTTTAATAATTCAGCTAGTTTTCTGACAATCTGAGTAATTAATTTAAGGACTAATTAAAACATTGTTTCAGTTTTCTAATTATAAAAAAGTTTATACTTAATTACTGATCATAGAACTTTTTTCTGAATTAATAATAAATCATACTTACGTTCAGTTGGTTTTTCTCAGATAAACATGTTGTAGCTTCTGCTCCTCTCACTAGACGATATTACAGATGTGGCTCCCCTTTTTGTTTGGTGATTAAAGTTTGGAATGCTTAATAACTCCTTACATGGACACTTTGTAAATCCCATTTTACCACAGCGTGAAATGATATCTCTAGGAAAGCGATCACTCTCCAGTTGGCACTGAACAATCTTTATAACTGTTCACTCAAACTGATACTAACATATCAAGTCAACATCTTTCTATCATTTATATTAAGATCATAAAAGAAAATGTCAGCAATATATATTATCAGGAATATAAAACTATGATAAATTGCTATGCATCACTATTGGCACTACATTTGTAACAGACATCACAGCACCACACATAATCTGACATATAAATCTCCATTACATGTGTGTTTTAGTTGTCCTCCTACAACATACAACACCATCCACAAGCTTTTCATTGGCAGCATCATACCCTTTTAGTAATATGACCACTCAAGTATGGACTTTATTGGTCTATTAAGATCAACATGATACATTTTACATAGTAAAATGATCAAAATTTTTTGGTATTAATGGATCCCCTGTCCCAATAATTATCCATATGCATCAGCTGGAATCTCACAGCAGGCCTGTGGTATTTTATTGGTCACGCTGAACCTGCTGTTGCATTATAAAAAGACAGCTAATCGCTGAGTTTAGGATGCTCTGGAAACTGTGTGCAGAGATTTTTTTGTCAGTTTATATTGTCATGGCATGAAATTTTCAGACAGTGTGAGAAGTAACCCTAAGCTTGTTAAAGAAGGTGACACAGCTGAGAAGGAAGCCTGATGACATTTGTGCAGATTAACAGAAATGTTTGGTGGAGAAAATGAGGTAATCTCTCAGATATAGTGCCAGCAGACTGTTGCTTGTCAAAAAGTCTGAACTTATTACATATAAACTTTCTTCTCATGGCTTAGCTGTTGGTGAAACAGGTCATACATTGCAAGTCTGCTTGTCCTGGATGTTGGAATATCAACAGAATACTCATCTTAGTTTGTAGAATGAATGGAGTGCTTGCCTATACAATACCTACAGTATAATTATAAAACCTTAGAACTGTTGACATAGAATGAAGTAGATATCATTTTAAGGTTTACAGACATGTTGACATGTGGATATAGAAATCCAAAGCCGTGTGTACTTTAAACGTGAGAATTTATTAATTCTGCTCCAGAGAACTTTACACTTTCAATATTTCTTTTACCTATATTCCCATTGTTTTTATTACTTCCCATCCTGTGGTCAAAGTCTTTGACTTTTCTGCACTAAGGGTCATCCTTACTGTGGAATCCCCAAGTTATCATCAAACTTATTTTAGAGTTTGATGATATATCCAAGTCCAAGTTCTGGACTTGGATATATCTGATAAATCTGTCTCTAATAGTTTTATTATCATTAATTTAAATTTCAAGATGGCTGATAAATGAGTTGTCTAACAGCATCATTAAATCATACCACAAGTGCTTCTGCAGGTGGTCATTAGTGATTTAACATCACTGTTTCTATAATGTGGAGGAGGAGGATACCAGGCTGAGTTTTTTTCATACAGATTATGATTACTCAGGTGAATGGTGGGCGGGGAGGTTACTGTTTTTTCAACATTGCTTAACGAAAAGGAAGGTTTGAAATTATACAAAGTATATTAAACTAGGAATCTAAAGCAGGTTCTTTAAGGATTTAAGATGCATTGAAAAATACAATAGGTGAGAGTGTATGGGGGAAAAAATATAAAAAAAATAAAAACAGCAGATTTACAACTAATACTGAGAACAATGCTCGTGTTGTCAGTATTTGTAGTTAAAAGTTTCTTGTACTCCAAATGAGTTGTGACATTTCAATCTGACTTTAGAAATGTCAACACGTAGGTCACTGGGCAGATAGTCCTTCATGGGCTGCCATAATTTTTTATTTTTTTTAATAGTTAATGTTGCGTCTTAATTTTTCACTTGGAGCATCAAATGAAATCTAACGGATTTTCATGGTTTAAGAAGAAATTTTTTTTGTGCATGTTTAATTACATTTAGGAATTACACATTTGGGAATAACTATCAAAGCAAACTGATTGATAATTGACCAAATTAAGCAGAAGACCCACTGACTGATGATTGACCAAATGACCTTGTTGTAATCAAACACCTTCTTCTGCTATTTTTTTCTTTCTCAGTCTTTCTGGCTGAAGTATTTTTAACCTTTGTGCATCAGAACATTGCTGTATAAAATTGCTGTGATTTGATAGTCCCTATCACTTGCCTCACAATTATTCTTATTGGTTTTGGGATCATATTTGGCCTGGTTTCTTGATGCTTAAGAAATATCTATAATTTTTACTCCATGTTATCATTAACTTTTAACTCCAATGTGGACTTTGAAGAAATCAGTTTTCCTATTTTAAAAGGAGGAAAAAAGATAAGGGATAATTTTAGACCAGTGGTTCTTAACCTTTCTTGAGGTACCGAACCCACCAGTTTCATCAGCGCATACACTGAACCCCTCTGTAGTGATAAATAAAATATGATTTCCCCCCCCAAATTCAAGACATGGGGGTGACCGAACAAGAGCCTAATTGGGTCACCCCATGATCACTAAGTCTTCTTAAAAGGTAGAGTCTCTGAGAACAGTTCTTCAAAATATAGTCAGTGTTTTCAGCAAAGTTGAGCTGACTGTCCAGGAACGACCCAAATTTGCCACAGTTTCAACAGGTTGGCCATCGAGAGAAACTGGAACCACTTTAAGGTCTTGTTTAGACAATTTAATTAGTTCTACATTCTTAAGAGAATGAAAAATTAATAATAAATAATAAAGACTTTGCAGTATTCTGATTTAGTAATGTAATTATTAGTTGTGTTACCAGCCCCACGCCACTAGAGGCAGTAGCAACCCCTAAAAGATGCGACTAAGGAGCAGATTTAGAAGTACACAGAAAGCGACGATGAGCTTTGCTGAAGAAATTAAAGACACAAGTTCAAATCCATGCTGAGAGTGGAACTCCTTCAATCAGTGCTCCTCCGTAGCTCTGATTGGTTCAGCAATGTAACGTGATCCTCTGCAGCAAGTAATGGCAAAGCAGGGAGAGTCATCACGACTTTACACAAGTGTGTCTTTACCTCTGCGGCAGAGGCTCCGCCAAACCCCTGAGACCGACTCACCGAACCCCTGGGGTTCGACCGACCCCAGGTTAAGAACCACTGTTTTAGACAGAGCAGACTAACCAGGGCTGGAGAGAATGCATGCTTCACAATCTACCCTTGTTCAACTGGGGGCCATGGCCTCCAGTAAATACATCTTCATTTTTGCTTGACAACAAAGTTTCCCTGTACTTGGCACTTTGAGATAATCTGAGGTGGGAGTCTTCAGAATCCAATCCCTAGTTTCTAACCAGCTTTACAGACATAGACAATGCTTGTGAAGTTGATGAAACTAATATGGATTAAACTGTTACTTTAGTTCAAAATGATACACAACTTATAAATGTACATTTTAATAACATCTTTAAGTAAAATTTAATTTTTGCTATTATGATGACAGGTGGGAGATTAATAGTAATTTGTGTCACAATTTGTTTTCCTCTACAGCTTGTACTTCCTCCTGTCGTTGCTCAGTGTTACCACCATCCTGCAAAGACATGTGATATTCTAGGGTTTCAACAGTATGGGGTCACGAGAAGATAAGTTAGCCATTCACATGATAGGTCAGATGCTGAGTAAAACTCTGAACCTCTCACCCTAAGCATCTTAATATGCTTGTAAATCATAGTTGACAACATGACATGAAACATGGTGTGCAACAAATTTTAACCTTTCTGTTCACATCTTCTGATATTTTGAGGCATACTTGATACTTCAGCTTCAATTCTCAGTGTTTATTTTTTTCCAATACAACTTATGTTCTCATTTTTTTTTTTTTTGTTCTATGAAGCTCATATGTACTACAATCCTAATAGCTTTACGTGTGAATATATATGTTTAAATATACATTTTCCTGACTTACTTCATATGTAATACTGGTAATGAAAAGCTAAATGTATTAAATTCAGTAGCACTTTGAAACCTGACCTTTAAGATAATTTCATCATTTAACATTTGTTTTGACTACTTGGATTTGATTTTGTTGAAAGTCTACATTACTATTGCTGTGAGAGGGTTGTGTAATGTTTATTTTTTAATCCTAAATAGCTTTATGTGGTTGTTGCTGGCTGCTGATCTTAAGGCAACCAGCTGCTTCTGTGACCAATGCTGCTCCCAGCAGGAGTCCATATCCTCACAGATACTCAGACCAAGCTGAAATTATTTAATGCAAGGCACAGCTGAAGGCAATTTACAAAAGCTTATGGGTATCTTTAAAGAGGCTGATTAGAGCAGGAAAAGTTAAAGTTGTGAGTTCTGCATAATTTGTAATATTAGATTCAAATATTGTGTAGATCATTGGGGACTGAAAAAAGCAGACACTGAATAATTGCTCCAATAGAAGCATCTATATTAAGATTTTGGTTATGCAAAAAGAAGTAGAAATTAGTCTAAATATTCTGTATCATACATCATGTGATAACTGTAACGCACAGTACGAATTAAAGTATGATTAGTGTTGCTCAAACATAACGCTTTGCACTGGGATTTAAATTTTTCTTAAATCTTGAAGGTATTAAATACCATTAAACTTTATATTTAACTTTCTAACTCTTTTTTATTTATTTATTTTTTCTTTTTTTTTTGTTTTTAAATATTGAATCACACTCAGAGCTGTGGGGGAGAGTCAAGAGACAGTAGGGACCTAATTTTTAATTTTTCAAACTTTGAGGCATGAAGCAACAGTACAATAAAGCATGTACAAATTTTAATTAAACTTTTCCAATTATTTTTTTAATTGGCAGAGCGCTTTCTCATAAAAGGCAAGTATGAGTCTCGTTGTTGAAATTATGTTTGTAGGAAAATCTCTGGGAGTACATACACATTTAATTGCATGGTTTATTTTGTCAAATGTCAATGTTAATACAACTAGGCCAGATTAGTCATGGAGATTCTAGCAGGATTTGGATTAGAAGTAATCTTTTAGTTCTGGATTCATTTTATATAGAGAAGTATTTTCAAACCAGTGAGTCTTTGTTTTTTGTCTGTCTTGTCAAACCTCTGGTTTGTATCAGAGAAAAGTGGTTTGCGCTGCTTGGTTCTGCTGAAAAACGGGAGACATTCCTTTCCACTCCATCCATTCTCAGTTTGAGGAGTTGATGAAGTTTTAAAACATTTGGAAAGTAAACATTCCGTCTTGGAACATCTTTGCTGAAAAGAAGAGATTGTTGCACAGTCCATATCTCAATGCAATCAACTGGGTTTCCATAGATTAAAAACCTTGTACCAAATGAATTTAACTGAAATATAGTAAAACTATGATTTAATTAGTCTGCTTTGAATTAAAATTGTCTATACAATTGGATTAAGTTGATTATGTACATAAATTGGATCTGCTGTAAGTGTAGCACCTTGAGATAACACACTTTGCAAATTTTATTTAATTAAACTAAATTAAACCCCATAGAGAAACGGGAGAGAGATATAAAGATGAATGAGGCTTTACAACCTCAAAGATTTTGAGTTTAAGATGAAAAATAAAATTGTCAGTTACCAGAGTAATCATTCAAAGGAGCTTTTGATTACTGTAAATCAAATGGAGGTTTAAACTTTAATTATTCAGAGGTGTATATACTTTTCAAAATATTTTTGACTTGTATATTGTTCATAAATCCCCATAGTTTCTTTGTCAACTTGTAAAGATGAGCACTTATAAGCTCATATTTTTCATTAAAATAAAGTATAGTCTAAAATGCTTGGAATATTTGAAGAAAATCTGAAAATTGATTTTGGAGAAATATACTTTTTTTCCACCCTGGTCACCTAGAGGTGTTTTTCTATTTCAAAAGTCTTCAGGAGATGAACTTTGAACTTTGAACCACCATTCTTGTCTTAGTAACTGAACGATGCTCAGCTGGTAGGGAATATTTCAAGCTATGTGACAAAAGGAAGAACAGCTGCTCTGACTCATCAGAATACGATGTGTGTGACTTCATATTTTCACCTTTTATATTTTTTATTTCAACAGGTCATTGCGCTCAAATGTCCTATATTCTGGTTGATGAAAACATGGAGAAAACAAGCTAACATGAGTAAAAGTGCTGGTAATAAAGGATCATATACTTCAAATTTTACTTATTTCACAAAAATTAAATGAATTTTAACTGAAGGAAAACACATTTCACAGAATACTAAAACACATCATCAACAACAAAGACACTAAGCTATGTTTGGCTTGCTGAAAAGCTTAGCCAGGGGCGTCAAACTCCACTGTACTGCAGTGTTTAGATGTGCCACAGGTACAAAACACTGGAATGAAATGGCTTAATTACCTCCTCCTTGTGTAGATGCGTTCTCCAGAGCCGTGCTGATAACCTAGTTATTCTATTCAGGTGTGGTGCAGCAGAGGCACATCTAAAAGTTGCAGAGCAGTGGCCTTCCAGGACTGGAGTTTGACACCTGTGGCTTAGACTGTTGCCAGATGGTAACATTTGTTCTTAATAGCATTACATATTGGTGAGAGTGATTGTCAAATATTCTGTTGTCTTTGTCTTCAGGTCCACTCCAAGTAGAATTTCTTGAATTTAACGCTACTAGTTTTATGTGATTTTAATTTTTATTTTTCAGTGCTACAGTTTTATTTTATCAGACTTGATTTAATTACATTACATTGTTTCACACTTAAAATAGAATCAACAATGTTGACAGACTTCAAACTGATGAATTTTCTCCATTGATTTTGATGCAGCGGGGCTCTATAGAAGGTCAGAACTGCTCCAGCATGTTAATCTAATAGAGCAAAAGAAGAGAACAATGATTTATGTTTTTCATTGGTGTTAAATTTTGTAACATTTTATATTTAGTTTTTTTTTTTTTTACCTTTCACGTCAAGTTTTGTTGAGCACTCTACTCTCCCCAGATAATTTTCTGCAACAACAGTGTAATCCCCACTGTCTTTAGGCCCAACATTGAGTATTAGCATGGAGCAGACTCCACAGGTGTTGGTGATGTAGTAGTTAGTGTTGGTGTTGAGGCTGATGTTATTTTTGTACCAGGTAACATGGGGTCTGGGGTTTCCTGTCACAGCACAACTCATGTAGCACTCGTATCTTTGAGGACTTTGGTGCATTTTTAGAGGAACAGAAAATGATGGAGATGTCTCAAGGGTATAGGTCTTGGAATCTTGAAGTTTCAAAAAGAATTTCTCTGAAAAAACACAAGAAAAATTGTTATAGCCCATAATGACTGTCTATTTAATAACTTAATTATTTTTAGTTATCTGCTTGTGAAAATAACATTAAGAATCCATACTAAAATAAATTATTTTTTACTTTTTTAAATGTATTATTTTGTAAAGGTTATGCTAATTTGCAGTTCCAAATTTATCTGCATTGCTGATGAACGGTCACTTATGTGGCGAAGCACAGTTATTGCAGCATGTTACTTAACCAGAAAATATCCAGATGTTGTCCTTCAGATATGATTTTACTATGAAATGATTCCTTGTGAATTTCAAGATGTAAATTCACAATGAATCAATGTGCATGTGACTATTAAGAGGACACAACTTTACTTGATGAGTAAACACTAATTCATCCAGTCTTTTGTTGAATCTAAAGCTGTGCAAGAAGGATAAATGAAATAAATGCCTCTTCATATTAATAAAATACCTCTTAAGGTGCCACATTGTAACAAAGATTTAGATTTTCTTTTCATTTGGATTTTTATCTGACATTTTATGTATTGTAATCTGGAGATCTACAGTTTACAAACAATACTGTATCCATATTTATTTTTACCTTGAGTACCTAATGTGGTCATTCATAAAGTTTTCATACATGCATCAAATAATGTAATTAACATTAATGTTAATGTTCATGGGATGGAAGAAGAAGCTTTTGCACTAAGATGTGGCAGATTTCTGCAGAGGTCAATCCAAATATTTTATACTAACATAAAAAAATGGTTTATTAATGAAAACTACATGTATCTGACAATATGTCAAAGATTTGAAAATGGCTTATAATTTCCTTTTTATTTTTGACTTAGTTCTGCATAGTTCATTAAAAAGAATGTACTTTTAACAAATCAGTTCTTAAATCACAGATTTGCTTCAAAGTTGTTAAAACTTGCCTTTCTTTTTGTTTACTTCCCAGATTGGTGACTCAGACGCTGCAGAAAGCCCCATGTCATTCTTGGCATAGATCCTGAACTTGTACTGCCTTCCGGGCATAATATTGACAGCAGTGAACCTGTTGTTGAAGAGATGTTCAGCCACAGTATGCCAAGTGTGTTTAACAGAATCATGCTTGTCGACCACGTAGTGCAGTCTGTCATCCTTCTTCTCATCTGGAGATGCAGTCCATGAAATGGTCACTGTTCCCGGCACATTTTCCTCAAGTTCTATAGGGCCTGGAGGCTTAGGATCATCTACAGAAAGGTAAGAAATCATTCTGATATTTACTCTAAAGTAGAGCAACATGAAAAATGGCAAATACTCAACACTAGGCATTATTTCTGATCACAGAAATGATCATTTTATAAAAAGATAAAGGAAAAAAATTAACTGACTTGATATCTCAGCTTTTCTCTGTACCTGTGACTCTTATTTCAACACTGGAAGTCTCCTGACCAACAAGGTTCTTGACAACAATTGTATAGATTCCAGTGTCATGGCGCTCCGATGAGGGTATCATTAGCTGTGATGATGTGTCTGTGTTGCTCACTGTTACATATTTGGGTAGAGGCAAGCCATCCTTGAGCCATGTGATCACTGGCATTGGAGAAGCCTGTCAAAAAAAACAGGAGAAGCAGTTAAAAATGGTAATTCATGTGTCTGTAAAGTAAAGTTTTGTAAAAAAAAAAAAAAAAAAAAGAAGCAAAGCTTTTTTGTAAAGAAAAAAAGATTGATTATCATCGATCAGCTTCCAGTGTTGAAAGAACTCGTTCACTCAAGCATAAGTATGTAAATGAGTAGAGGTTCACATTTTAGTGATTCCTTATGGTTCAGTTTGAATGCCTGAGCTTCAAACAAGGTGCAAAAGACAGAGAATGCATCCATGTCATTAGCTATTGCTAGCTTAATGATTGCTATTCTCTGTTGTTTATTTGCAATACACCGTTTTTTGTTGTAATGAAAAACGTGTTGATACACGTGTTGCAGTGTGCAACAAAAATTATGAAATTTACTCCCAGTCCAATCATTTTGCATTAATGTTAACCAGCAGACCATTTTTATGGGTTAGAAAAGTTGTTGGAATGTTCAGTATAAATAGTGAAGATGTTTTGTTTTCTCTCAGCACTGGTATTAGGAGAATCACACAAGACACTGAATCATAAATAGGTTTTTGATTTTAACAACATGCTAGACTGATGTTCATTTAATCAAGAAAACAGTACCTTAAAGTTGAAGTTGATTCGAACTGAGTTCCCTGCCTTCACAACCATAAAGTTCTTCATTTTTTTGTCAGTGAAATGAGGTCTAACTGTCAAGATGAGAAAATATTTTAGACACTGATTGTCTGTAAAATTTTAAAGCAGTTTTGTAATTTTCAGTGACTCACCTGGTGGCGGCATTGCAATGATGTAGTTGTTTAACTCTTGAGGCTCACCGTCTCCACCTTCATTGGTGGCCACAACTCTTACCCAGTACATTGCCATTGACTTAAGACCCACAATAGTAAATGTGGTCACAACAATGGGGCTCGTGTTACATCGGCCCCATTCAGGGCTTTCAGCTGGTCGTAATTCCACAAAGTATCCCTTAGCCTCATCTTGGACACCTTCTTCTTCTACTGGTTTGGTCCAGCTCAACGATAAGGTGGAGTAGGTCGAGTCCATCACCTTCAGGTCAGTAACTTTACCAGGAGGTTCTGTATGTGTAATCAGTTCCACAGTTACACATTGAGAGGTTTGTGATCTCAGAAATCTTAAAACTATTTTTTTTCCCCCAAAGTTATTACTTACTTTTTGGATCTCTGGCAATCACAAATTCTGAGGGTTGACTTGTGTCTCCAACTCCGGACATATTGATAGCTGATACTCTGAACTCGTACTCTATACCTTCAACAACATCCTTTACTGCATATTGTTTTGCTGTTGAGATGAAACACTTTAATGTGTTAAATGGAATTTGTTTCTTTTTTAGGACTTGGAAAAAACAAAATTAGCAATATTGGAACAGCCTGACCTTTGATGGGCTCATCTGGTGGGTTGACCGTGCCCCACAGATTACTCCCATTCTTGCGTTTCTCCACATTGTAACCCAAAATGTTTGCTCCTCCTGTATTTGCCGGTGCAGTCCAAGCGAGATTTATACAGTCCTTGAAAGCACTGACAATTCTTGGTGTTGAGGGAGGTCCAGGATATGCTAAAGAAATCATAAAGCGTGCCACAGATGTAAAGATTTTTGCCCAACCACACTGTATTTCCAGTCTTGTGAAAACTTACCCTTTGTTCCAGCCTGGATGTCATCAGTCTCTATCATGTCACTAATGCCTTGTTCAGTTTCAGCCCTGATATGGTAGCAGTATTTTCTGCCATGATCTACATCTGTGTCCCTGTACTTGGGCTCTGGACCAATCTTACCCAACTTTTGCCAGCTGTTGCGTCCAATTTGCTGGCGCTCCATAATGTAGTTGGTTACAGGGCAACCGCCACTATCTTTGGGAGGTCTCCATTTGAACTCGATGCAAGATGAAGAGCTTTCAATGACATCGACAGGGCTTTGTGGTGGTGTTGGCTTAGCTGTATTAAGAAATTTACAATATGGATCTGATATTTGTACTGTGAAGTGTTTACAACATAATTTTTTTTAGAATGTGGTGGCAAACCTTACCTAGGACAATGAGTTTTGTGATGGCTTCAATCATTCCACATTCATTTTTAATTTTCATCTTAATTTCTCCAGTTGTTCTGCGTTGGCACTTGGTTAGGATTAGGCGGCTATGGGAGGAAGACTTCTCAATCTTAATATTGCTCTCCTCCATTAGCTCTTCCCCATCATTGTACCACTGGATTTTCATTGGTTCACGTCCAACAAATGTTAGCTTAAAGGATGCATCTTTTCCAGCTTTGATTATTACAGGTTTCATAAACTCAGCAAGGTCATCAGGATTGATTCTTGGAGGATCTAGGTCAGGGAAAAACAGTGTTTATAATTATGTCCTAACAAAATTCACTGAGCTATGCTTTAATTTTTAACTGTGCCATTTTAGTTGAACAACCCTTCAACATAGCTTAAGTAGTGTGGATGACTTCAGAGAGATTATATTACCTTCAACATTCAACATAGCTTCTGTTTTACGCCCATCAGCTTCACATTTATATTTTCCAGCATCCTCTTCTTTACAGTTTTTAATAACTAGTTTCCGATAAGACCCCTCTTTAATAATATCAATGTCCTCTGTTGCTGTTATCTGAAATTGATGTAATGTAAATCTTTTACCATCACAGGCGATGAAGGTGAAGTTATTCCTTAATGAGTTTAAATAATCTTTACCTCTTTTCCATCTTTGTACCAGGTTGCGTCATAGTCCTCGCTGCTTAGCTTACATAGCAGTTCTGCATCATTTCCTATCACTGCAGTTACGTCTGAGAGTCCACCAGTAAAATAAACTCCTGGGTCTGAAATAAATACATCATAACCTTTGGACATGGTATACAATATGGCCAGCAATACTCAGAATAAATATAGCTCCTTAATGCACCTCACCAGTTACAGTTTCAGGGACAAGTGGGCCTCTTCTCTCTCTTTGTCTTTTCTCTTGAACATATTCTTTCTCTTCAACAACAACCTCCTTCTCTTTTGCAGAATCTGGTGCAGGTTCTTCTGGTTTTCCTTCCTTCACTTTTTCTTCTACAACTATTGGTTTAGAATCTGCTACCACTTCTGCTTTTGTCTCTGGCTTTATTTCTGCTTGTTTCTTTGGTTGAGGTTCAGTTTTAGGTGTGGCATCTACCTCTGGGATTTCTACAGGTTCTGGTTCTTCAGCTGCTGCTGCTGCCGCTGCCGCCTCTGCTGCCTCTTCCTCTGCCTTTTCCTTTGCTTTTGCAATCAGCTCATCTCGTTCTTTTTGTAACTTCGCCTGCTGCTCCCGAGCAACTTTGAGAACATCGTCTCCACCACCGCCTGCACAAGTTGTCTTGCGAGCTTTCTTTTTTCCAACCATACTTGGATCCTTGTTATCTATTTAAGAATAAAAAGTGGAAAGAAAATGTTTGCTTTATCAACTCTTGTAATATTTTTAGGAAACTTAGTATACTGCTAAACATGGATAGTTACTGATGTATTAACTGTTCTAACAATCAAACCAAAAATGAAGTGATGAATAACTGTCGAGGAGACACTCTACTCCAGCTATGGATGTTAATAAAGTGGTCTGTTCAAGTTGTGCAGATAGGAGTAAACATCATCTATGATAATCATGTGGAGACCTGTTCTAACAGAAATAAATACTGTCAATCAACTAGAAGAAGACATCCTCCATAGTCTTCTGCTTGTCTACGATGAAGTTGGTGGGGAGTAACATGAAAAACCCTGACCTCCCTCTCTCTAACAGCAGACTCCAGCTTATTTTAGGATATCTCAACCAGATGATGGAACTTTTTATTGTATCTCCTAGGTTAAAACCAGTCATTGTGTAGAGCAGGCTCATTTCAGGCATATGTGTTTGGGATTTTGTTCTCCAATTATATACAATATCTCATGACCATTGGTGAGAATTGGAACACAGACAGAATAAATTGAAAGTAATCTTGAAGTTTTTGATTTTCTCTACCCTGACGGACCAGAGCACTGACTAAATCATATAAAAATAGGCACAGTTCAATCTTCAATCTTTCATTCTCCACAGTTAAGCCAAAAAGACTGACCCCTGGTCCAGAAGGAATAATCCACTGGTTTCTTGTTGAGACTCATGGCTTCAGACTCAGAGAAGCTGACTCTGAAGTAAATATATATTTATTGCTTAATCCGATACTATTATAGTTTTGAAAAACTTTTTTGACAACCCTTGTCTTATCACAAAACATTAGTTAATTTGCAATAACATATTACTGATTATTAATGCTTATATATGATGGAAAGTGTAGATTTTAATGCTATAAACTTGAACAAGATAAACTTCCAATGCACCATTGAACATAATTTTTCCATACTTTCTACTATGAGCCAGGCACTGCAGGATTTAAGTCCAGCCACAGCTGAATAAATTCCTTTGTCCAGTAGCAGGCAATCTTTCACCATTAAAGTGTGAATTAGCATGTCGTCCGATACGGTAACATCATATTTATCTCCGTGCTCCACTGGGTTGTTTTTCCCCATCCAACAGATTTTTTTCATTGGATGTGAAAGCACACACTGGAACACAGCATCCTCTCTTTCCTCTGCGTTCACATCTTGAATTTTAACCAAAAAGTCCACATCTGGAACTAGACAAAGCAAAAAAAAAAAAAAAAAAGTATACATGTATATATTTAACATGAGAAAAATCCAATATTTGTAGAAATTATTTAATAATTGAACAAAAGCCTTAAGAAATAGAAATAAATATTCAGTTGTTTATCCTCTTACTTTTTAATTCAGTTGAGAATATCTTGACTCCATCGATTTCCACTTGATATAATCCTGCATCCTCAGGATTAACTCCATTTATGCTGAACACAAACTTCTTTCCTACTCTTTTAAGTCCATGTTTTACCTCTGTTTCAGCATCAAAAGGAATCATAACTCCATCCTGTTGTAACAAGACGGATAATAAAGTTGAATCAATATAATAAACACAATTACTTTCAGAAATTTTCATTTTTCTACTTTCTACTAAAAGAAAAGAACATTCACCTTGAATAGGAAAATTTTGCTTTTGGGGTCTTTCAGTGACATCTCAAGTTCAAACTCTGCTGCACCACTAGGTTTCAGTTCAATGGGCTTGAGGTTACAGAGTTTTTCAACAACCTAAACTCATTTAAATCAAGGAAAAATATATTGACATTTATACAAAAATATTTTTCTTGAGTTGCATATGTGGTTTCTGCAGACAACCACGTATGTGTGAAAACCAACCTTTTCCTGCTCCTGCTCTCTCTCTAACTTCTTCTCATTTAGCTTCTTGAGCAACCAGCAAAAATCGGTAACCCCATATTGTGCACAGATGCTCTCATATTCTCTCTTGTCTGCACTCAACAACAGTTCCCAAAATTGTTCATCGATTTCTAGCTTTTTCTCTTCCCTCGACTCAAAGTCCACCCTCAAAAGGGGAACAAACAAACATTTCAATTCAATTCAGTTTGTTTATATAGCACCAAGTCACAACACATTATGCCAAAGCACTTTACAAAAAAAGTCAGTTCAGTCAAGTCTTTCAGACAGACACCTGTTGAAGTACCTACATTTCAAATTGAAACGTTATTTGAAATAGTGGTTACGAAATAGTGCTCTTAAGTTCAGTTGACTATTGAAATTGGTTAAAAAGTTTTCTAAGGAAATCCAGCAGATTGCATCAAGTCAGGGACTTGCAGCATTCATTCCTCCTGGATGAGCACTTTGCGACAATGAATAATTGTTATCTTTGTTAAAAAAAAAAAAAAATAGTAAATACATGAAATACTGGTTAGTTGTGAAAAACAAAACACGGACTAAAGGACAAAATATATATTTGGAAATTTGTTTTCCACTTACGTGCTCCTCAAGTTCCTTTTGAAGTCTTCTGGTAACTCTCGAATTGCTAAAACAACAAGCAGCTGAGTTATGCTTATTTTTGTTAAAGGGTCAGAAAAGTGGTCTGTTTACCTGTTCTGGATTCTTTCATCGCTTTACTCTTCTTGTAGCCAACTAAATTAAGAAAATTTGAGTCATATTATAATTTTCGGTCTTTGAGAAAAGACATAGCATCTTACCTTCAATGACATTGAGAGTAACGGTTACAACTGCTTTTCCAAACTCATTTCTGGCATAACATTTGTAGGTATCTGCTTGATCTGCACATACATCAGGCATCTATCAAGAAATCCAAAGTTTCTCTTTTTTGAAAAAGAAAATTGTACAGTTTGTCATCCTTTAAACAATGAAAATGGGAAATACCTGAAGCTGATGTTCACCAGAAATTGAATCAAATGTAAACTTGTATCTTTCCTCATCGATCTCCCCATTGTTTCTCATCCAAGTCACAACTGGTGTTGGATTACCAGTAACTATTGCTCTGAAAAAGGCCATTTTTCCTACAAGCATGGTAGAAAGAATTAAAAACTTGCATAGTAGATTATGTCACAAAGACAAGGAAACTAAGCAAATTTTACCTTCTTGAATTGTGAGCGCGATAGGTTTCCGAGTGAAATCAGGGGTGCTCATGCCATCTGATAATACTTCCACATACTGAGTGATCATAACTCCAGGCACCCGTGACTTCTTTTTAATTTTCACTGCCATTCAATAAAAAAATAAAAGAAAATAAAAGAAAAGAAATAATCTGTACAATTTGATAAAGAAAGGAAATTAAGGATAGCATTGATAATTTCCATACTGTTAAAGTACCATAGTCTGAACTGTCCTTTTATAGGTTTAATCAAGGTTCTTAACATGTAATTTAGTTGGATACATTTTTTTTAAAAATCCACTTGTTTTTTGACTTACCCTGCCCCGCAGCAGTTGGTTGCTCTTCCTTTGCTTTGCGAATCTTAAACATCTTCACACCAACTTCTCTGTTAATGCAGAATAATCACAATGCACTCTTAAATCACTTAATATGATGTTTTGTGGTTTCCCTGAGTGCTATTTGTATAGCAATTTGTCTCAATTTTCTTGAGTGAATGCCTGGGTTATTTGCTTTGTACATACCATATTACTCAATTTCATTGAGTTCTGAAACTGGTCACTGTCTTTAAAATAATTTATGTGCTCCAGATGGTCTAAATATATTCTGGGTATCGCTTGTCATTGTGGAAACTGGAGGTTTATGGTTGGATGTGTTTTTAGAAAACGCAGTGTTGGTGGGAGTGTTGGTATCAATACTCTATTGTATAGATTAAATAGGCAATAGGCTAAAAATATATAAAATATAAGATGTACATTATTATGTGAAAATAAATGGTGTATTTAGACTTGTGCCATGATGGCCTGTAGTTCACTTAGGCAGTCTTTATTTTACTATTCAAGAAACTATCAACAGACTTACTTAGTAAGAGGAAAGTCTTGTTTTTTTTTAATTAGTTTTTGAATTGGAAAAAAATAATATTTTACCTACTTTAAAAGTTCCTTTTTATTATAGATATTTCTATTTTTGCATTTCCAATTTTTTATATTGACCATTAGGCATCAGAATAAGTCACTGAAATATATGTTAAACTATATTGTCAGATTTCTGTAACTATCACATTGATCACATTAGATCAATTTGAAAAATCTTTAAATCATAGCATCACACTGACAAATTCATAACTGGAAAAGGTATAATGTTTTTAATCATGTAACTTTATGGATATTAGTTTGATGTGGATTATATGTTTTTCCTATTAAAACAGCTGTGCTATGGCCTTATTTATTTTTTCATTTTCTTCTCCAGCCCAAAAAGAACATCTTACTAACTACCTATGCACAATAACAATTTAAAGAGACAAAGTTAGATTGAAAGAGCCAAGCAGAGTTCTCATGTCACTAAAGTAGATACATATGTTAAAATTGTAGAAGTCCAAATACAGGGCTATTGCATATAAAGAAAAAAAAAAAACTTCTACCACTGGTGTTTTTTTTTTTTTTTTTTACTTTAACCATTTTTTAACCAAGTTAATTTATGAAAACATGCACAAAAAAAGCTTTAGAAATACACAGATCACATCTGGTTTGATGTAGAAATCCAGTCACCTGCTACAAATAATAGATCTTACTGTAAATGTACTTACTTTTTTTTTTATTTTTTACGTTGGCTGCTTTTCTCTGCAGTCTGGTGCCAGCCAAGGTCCAGTGGATTCCTGAGTGTGAGTTCTGCCTTTTAAGAGGCCATAAAGGCACTCAGAGATCCTGAGAGCAACCCAACCCACTGCCTTTTTACAGTGGTACATAGAGATAGGTTTACTTGCATATGCCACCTTACCATAAAGTGCTATAGGTTACAGGTTCAGAAAGGGTAACATCTGAGAAACAACAGCAGAAAATATCTGCAATCAGTCTCAAAACTGGGAATCATAGCTTTAGGACAGCTGCAGGATGCCATCGGATAGTGTAGAAAGGTAGTTCTCCTAGGTAGTTTTTCATTCTTATGGGTAGAATACACATGAAGCCTCTATCATGCTTTTCCCACATTACTTAAGAGGTAAGAGTTTTTATTTATTTTGCTGATTGGAATTTGATAAGAAATGTCAGTATTGAAATATAATGAAGTTGCTGAAAGACTATCATAAAAACTGAGCTATAATTTTTATTTTATTTATTTTTTTTATGAAAAGCAAACTATGCAAATAAACCAGAGCATATTTTTTGTAGCTTCAACTTGCATTCAGGTCTTGCATCCAGAAATTTTCATGTTTTTAGTTGTTTGGGATGTTTACCTTTCCTTCTTCCATGACACTTACGAAGGGATGTTGAACAATTCAAAAACATGAACAGTCACAACATGAGAATGGTAGACATACATTATTCAGACAAACTTTAATGAAGCTTGACATGTGGGATGAATTTTGAGGCACGTTATATAAAGACTTGTTACATGCGTCATGGATGTACGTTTTAGTGAATCAGTTTTAATACTTCTGCATAATGTATTTTTTATGTCTAAAGTTCTTGACTAACTCATTGTTCAGTTTTAAAAAGTTGCATCAAAACGCAACATTCAATATTTATTAATACTTTTCACACAAATTGGCATATGAATAGCATAGTAATTGCTTAAAACTCCAACCTTGCATGCACAAACATGAACATTTTCACAATGACCTACTAACATCTAGTGTTATCTAATAGTAATGTTTAATTGAAGTTCAACATACTTTCAAATTCTAAAACAGTTCCTGTTTTCACTCCTCCCAAGAGGGCTCATTTTCTCCTACTGAGTTCCCACTGTGAAAGGTTAATGTTTAGGAGTAAAGGATTCAAAACTTGTCAGCATGTGGGAGCCCCTTAAAGCCCCAAGGAGCCTGATGTTTGCTCAGAACCTATCCCGTATGACTAGATTATAGCAAAAGCAAAACCCCGCAAAACAAACAACTTTTTACGTATTAATCCTTTTTTTTTTTCTTTTTTAGTTTTTCTGTTGCTTTGCCTTTGCACCATATTTCATAACAGTTGACATAATACTTGGGTAAACTCACAACAGAATACAGGCAACCAAAACAAAGTCTGAAAATAAAATGATGGCAACCATCTATGTTGCAGAACAACCTAATGGGAAACAGCAGAAAATTGTATCACCTTCATGTTAAAATCATTAATTCAGGCATTCACAGTAGAATCAAATCAATAAATCTTTTCAGGTACTCAAATGGGAAATAGTTAAACTAAATATATAATTTGTATTTTGTATATTCAACCTTCTAGCTTAACAAAATAAAACAGGTTAAATACTAGATCTATAAAGAATATGTGGCAACCTAGGTTTATTTTTTATTTGCACATTAAAGTTTTGACAATCAGCTTTTCGAGATGAGGCTTCATCTGTGACACTGAATGTACATTTTACACACGTTTGGGATTTTCTTGATTGTAAAACACATGTCAGTTTCCAACTACGTGGCTTATGTGGTATTGTCTGTAGATCCCTTTACTCTGCAAAGAAAGCAAATAGAGATCATTAGTCATTTTTATTTAACTGACTGGTAAATGAGAATATCAAAGTTAATTTATTTGAGTAATTCAACTCATAAGTCACTCACATTTGATATGCACTGTCGTATATTTTGTATTTTTCTTGCTGTTAATTCTGATGAATATTCCTTACAGCTATTAAAAACTTTAAATTCTGTTTCTCTGAAAATGTTAATATTGCATAGGACTAATAAATAAAATATGTCTAATACAGAAACTGGCCTTTCAAAAAGCCTGCCCATGAACTGTACAGCATGTGCTCTCGATTCTTGGTAGAGGGGTTATTTGCCATGAATTACTGCATTTATAATATAACTTGGGATGACTTAAGAAACCAACAAGTTATTTTCTTCACATTTTTTCAGGTTATCATCTAGGCACTGGTTTAAAAGCATCTGATGTTCTCTCATTTTCTTAACTGGCTTCAGAAAAAGAATGCATCTTGGAGACTGTCGTTATCCTTGTTGTTAAGTGCAGCTATTTTTTTACCACACATTTTCCTTTTACTTAACTTCATATGAATGTGCTTGAATGCAGACACACTGTTTGCTATACTCTATCAAGTTAATAGTCCCTCCTAGATTTGGTAAGCCATAAGTAAACATTTTTGTGTTTACATGCTTTGTATTTTATAGCTGTGAGGAATAATCTTTGAGGGATAAAAATACATGTTTAAAATGTTTTCCTTCAGTTTGTTTCTGTTACTTTTAAACTTAAATTACTAAAATAAATAATATTTTGGATTGTATGCTAATTTATTGAGATGTACGTGTAATCTTTCCACTTGTGCATAGTGTTCTGTTAAGGACTTACCTCTGACTGTGAGTTTAGTTGAACTCTCTGCTCTTCCTAAAGCATTTTCTGCAACAATTTTGTATTCCCCTGTATCCTTGGTTCCCACCCTCAATATTAGCATAGAGCAGACCCCACAGGTGTTGGAGATTAAGTAGTTGGTGTTGGTATTCAGACTGATGTTGTTGCGCAGCCATGTCACATGAGGTGTTGGATCTCCTTTTACGGCGCAGCTCATGTAGCATTCATAGCCTTGTGGAGCAGTGTGCATTTTCAGTGGGACAAGGAATTTAGGAGGACATTGCAGGTCACAGGCTTTGGACTCTGGCATCTTCAGAGTGAATTTTTCTGCAGAGAATCAATATAAAAAATTCATTAGAATATAACTATTGACTTAAAAAATAAAGAAGCAATTCTTCACACTCTAGTATAAAAAATGCCTCTTTTGACAAGCTTGTTACATGAAAAAGGGCTAAAATCTGTCTTTAAGTGAACTATATTTGGTCAGCTTTATGAGTATCTGAGCAACAAAATAAAACTTAAAATTGTTAAAATATTGCATTTACTTTAGGATTTGTGATGCATAGTTGCACAGTGTTGCAACATATGTTTCTAAGCCTGAAAAGCAGATCCGCTCACCTTTTTTGGCAGGAATGAGCCACTTTGCAGATTCGGATGGTTTAGAGGAGCCCATGTCATTCTTGGCATAGACTCTAAACTGATATTCTCGACCCGGCATGATGTTACAGGCCGTAAATTTGTTGTTGAAGATTCGATCTGCAATGGTGTTCCAAGATCTCTTGACTGAATCTCTCTTTGTCACCATGTAGTGCAGCCTGTCATCCCGCTTCTCGTCTGGAGACGCGGTCCATGAGATGGTTACTGTGCCAGGCACGTTTTCATCCAGATCCACAGGACCTGGTGGCTTTGGCTCATCTAGAGTTCAACATTTTTGTTACTCACTCTACTGAATTATACAGCAATGGAGAAAGAAGACCACTGTTTTAAACTTACCTGTGACTCTAATTTCAATGCTAATTGTTTCCTGTCCTACAATGTTTTTGACTATGATGGTATAAATGCCGGTATCTGAACGTTCTGCAGAAGGAATCAAAAGCTGGGATGCACCCTCAGCATTGCTGATGGTGACCTTTTTAGACACTGGT
This sequence comes from Poecilia latipinna, assembly GCF_001443285.1. NCBI lineage: Eukaryota > Metazoa > Chordata > Actinopteri > Cyprinodontiformes > Poeciliidae > Poecilia > Poecilia latipinna. Next base: position 163,778 of record NW_015113739.1, read on the forward strand.
ACGCCATCCTTTAGCCAGGTTACCTCTGGCCATGGTGAAGCCTACAACACAATATGAAAACATTACTTCCAGGAGTTTATAGGTATGAATTAACTTCTGTAAATCATCTGATAAAGTACCTCAAAGTTAATGGTGAATCTTGCAGAATTTCCTGCTCTTACAATCATGAAACTCTTGATTTTGGCATCTGTGAATCGTGGTCTCACTATTTAAAGAATAGAAAGCAATTTTGTTTTTATGAAAACTGAAAAAAGACACATTTCACTGCAAAAAAGACAAAATAAATTTCAACTATAAAACTTGGTATTGTCCTACGCACTACACTGATATAGACGATGATTCTGTATAACCTATAATAGCGCTGATTATACAGTAAAGCACATCTGTTAAATCATATCATGATTCATCCCATCTTTTTTTTTAGATATCCTGGAAATACATTGAAAAGAAAAATATATCATACTTTTTAGAGATAAACTACACTTGAAGCTAAAATGAACCAAATATCTCTCTGTGCCCCCATATTGCTCAAATTATCAGGAAATCTTGTTGAAGTACCAAATGGTCAGATATGGCCTAACATAACCAAATAAGCTATTTAATATAAGTTTTGTTAAAGTAGCTATTAAAAGATTAACTAAAATGAAAAAGTTCTGCTGAGTTACATGCAGGCAATCTGCAATGTAGTATTTTTGTTCTAGGTGGTACATCACTTTCTGTTTATCACTTTCAACACTACCAAGTTTCATATTAATATGATCAAAGCAAAGCTATCCATACTAGGTGAAATTACAAATTCATCCATTTACAATGGATGAAGTAAAGTTTTTCAAATCTTTATTTTGGAAAAGGTTTATAGGCTTTCAGCCACTTTACTACCCATGTGGAAATAACTGACCAATGCACAGTGCAGTTTCAGCTGTCTCTGTCCTTTTAGCTTATTTGGAATATAAGCCTTAATGATTAGGCTTTGGGTTGAAATTTAATTCAATTTCTAATAATTATTGTTACTTAATGTCACCCCAAGGAATAGCGGATAAACTGGCAGTGCATGGTTTTGCATGCTGTTTCTTTAAATTTATCTTTAGAGACTGATTTAAGTGCAAATGTACTTACCTGGAGGGGGCATAGCGAGAATGTAATTGTCCAGCTCCTGAGGCACTCCCTCACCTCCATCATTAGTAGCAATAACTCTCACCCAGTACATGGCCATTGACTTCATGCCCTTTACCGTATATGTAGTCATGGTTATTGCATTAGAATTGCATCGATCCCAGTCTGTGTTTTCTGCAGGCCTGATTTCCACAAAATATCCCTTTGCTTCATCCTCCTCTCCCTTAATGTCTTTGGGCTTGTTCCAAGACAGGGACAGGGTTGTGTAGGTGGAATCTGTCACTTTCAAATCAAGCACTTTACCAGGAGGCTCTGAAACACATGATTTGGTGCCACTTTTAATGTCACACAAATATTTTATGTAGATTAACAATGACAGCTCTGTCACAACATTTATAAACATCCACCTACTTTTAGGGTCTCTGGCAAAAACAAACTCAGATGGAGTGCTGAATTCGCCAGCTCCTGAGTCATTGATTGCAGACACACGGAACTCGTACTCCATGCCCTCAACCACATCTTTTACAGCAAATCCTTTACCTGAATAGGAACATTAATGACTACTCTTGATTAGTTTATCCTCAAAAATAACAATATGCTAAGAATTAGCAGAAATCATAGATAAACTATAATGTAACCTCTAATAATCTCATTTGGGGGGTTAACTTGGCCCCAGAGGTTGCTGCCCTTCTTGCGTTTTTCCAGGTTGTATCCCAGAATGCTGGTTCCTCCAGTGTCAGCAGGAGGGGACCATGTGAGGTTGATGCAGTCCTTAAAGGCACTGGCAACCTTTGGTGCTGATGGAGGTGCAGGATATGCTGTATGCACAAGAAACATACATTTGTTTCAAGTTGTTTTTAAATGCATTTGTTATAATATTTGTTTTAATTCCTTGATTTACGTAAATGACAGGTGTCAAATTTAACATTCTGTTATCATTGAAGACATGTGAGAAGAGGAAAATCTACACAATTTGAATATCTTCGCATGCTAACTAAATTTAAATTTGTTTCAATTATCAAGTTCAAGTTTCAAGTTTTCCATTTTGTTTTTTGTTTTTTTGTTTCATAAATGACTACATGGAGGAATCTTTGTGTGGTTTTGACTATTTGGGTAAGATTTTTTTTAAAAATTGGAATTTGGTAAAGCACAGATCATTTACAATTTAAAACAATAATTTTGACACAGGGGAAATATTCATTTTACCACTATTTTCTTATTGAGTATGTAAAACCTGGTGAGGACTTACATCAAAGTCAGGATGGTTACATATGTGTAATGAGCCTGCTTCTAAGACACAGAACACATCTGCTGTGAACAACACTAAATGTTTCAGTTATATTTCTCTTCACTACAGATTGGTTATTTCAGTTGTTAAAAACCCCCTGATACATTTAACTTGAACTTACCTTTTGTTCCAGCCTGAATATCTTCAGTTTCCATCATTTCACTGGTTCCCATTTCAGTCTCCACTCTAATACGGTAGCAGTATCTCCTACCATGATCCACGTCAGAGTCTCTATACTTGGCCTCAGGGCCAATTGGTCCAACCTTCTTCCAGGTGTTCCGTCCAACTTGTTGTCGTTCAAGGATGTAGTTTTGTATCTTGCATCCACCACTGTCCTTTGGGGGTCTCCACTTGAAATCAATTACAGAGGAGGAGGCTTCAACAATCTCCAGAGGTCCCATTGGAGGTGTAGGTTTATCTGTCGGAATACAACATGGTATGGTAACATAGTATTTTAGTTGATCAGAATGTATTATGCTTACATGTTACTTTTGTCAAATACATACCAAGTACATTTAGCTGGCTTACAGCCTCAATTGTCCCAAACACATTTTTCAGTTTTATCTTGATTTCGCCGCTGTCTTTGTGCTGCAGCTTCATCATCAGCAAACGACTGGTTCCATCTGAAGTCTCAATATTTATATTGCCTTCACTTGAAAGTTCTTCACCCTCAAGGTACCATTGGACTTTTATTGGCTCCCGGCCAATGTAAGACAATTTATAAGTAGCTTTGTGTCCCTTCTTTATAGTCACAGGAGCTTTAAATGCTTCTAGCTCCTCTTTATCAAATCGAGGGGGATCTGAAACCAAGAAAATGCACAAAACCTTTTTTAAAATTCAGTTTAAAGACTTGCATTCACACTCTGGTAAATTATGGAAATGTTTTTACCTTCAACAGCAATTTCAGCCTCGGTTTTTCGGCCATCGGCTTCAAATTTATATTTTCCAGCATTTTCCTCTGTGACTTTGTGGATTTTAAGCCTGTGGAAACATCCTTCTTTTGAAATTGTTAAACTCTCAGAAGCCTGAATCTGGAGGAAAAAATACAAACATTACAACATTGCTTTATTGCTTCAGTGTCATCCAGGTATACTTTGCTGATAATGACTGCTTTAGGGGTCTGAACTCACCTCAGCTCCATCTTTGTACCAGATTCCTACACACTCTTCACTGCTTACTTTACACTCTAACTCTGCGGCTTCTCCAATAATGGCTTTGCAGTCAGAAAGTCCAGCGTGAAAGTGAATGCCTGGGTCTGAGAAGCAAGTAAGTTAATAAATGCACGCATTACCCTCCTTTTGCAATCATGTTTTCTTAATTTTTATCTTCTTTCTAAACACGAATACAATTAAAACCAGAAAAAATATCTGACCTTTTTTTTCCTCACTGTCTGGCATAAAATCAGTCTACTTATTCTCCATTTTAGGAGAGTTATGATTTAGTTTTTGGTTGCTGCTTTCTTCAAATCCAAGAATTCCTACTCGTATATCCTACCATCACTACACATGTATATAATTTTGACCAAATCACGACAATAAAAAAAGTTCACAATATTTCAGCTAATTTAATGCACATCTGTTTATTTATTTTTAACTCAATCCCTTAAAAGCACTGCTTCCATGTGTGACGTGTTGAAAAAAAATGTTTTGCTAAAAAATCAGGAAGAGAGTTGTGAACCTATGTTTGACCATAATTTCCTTAGTTATATCTAGACCATCCCAGCATCATGTTGTGTGGTTGTTTTCCTGCAGGAGGGGCTGATGGATTTCACAAAACAGATCCCAGCATCACAGAGAACATTATTCAGAAAAATAGAGGGTTAAAGCTTGGATACAAACAGGCCTACCAAATGTAAATTAATCCTCTGCATTGTCAAAATAATCTACAGAGTGGTTTCAGTACAACAGAGTCAATGTTTTGGAGTGGCCATTCGAGAACCATATAGTTGGCAGAGGAGAAAATGTGTGGGAGCGAGGTGGCCTACAACCCTTAATAAGTTTCACCACATCTGTTAGAAAATATTTAACCCCAGTCATTCACATTAAAATTAAATCAAATCAAATGTTAAGATGTTGTGTCAACTTCTGAATTTGAAGAAAGTACAAAAACTATTTTCACATTTTGCAAGTGGAAATAATTTTGGTCAATCTACATGATCTTAATCAGGAAAAGTACGACTTCATGCCAGACAGTAATGGGGGAACAAGTTGTTTTAAAGCAGTGTTTGTGAATATCTGGATTGAACTTTATACAAATAAATGAGCAGTCTTTCTTCTCTGCATACAGACTTACCTGCGAAATATTACATCTCAAGTAATGTTTTAAATTTAATAGAATTCATGTATGAAGTCAGGAAAAAATAACATCTCAAAGTGTGTCTTTCCTTCATTTGAATTGAAGACGTCTTCATGAACATGGAACTTAAATGGCTTATTTTCTAGAGGCTTTCTTCAGTTTGACAAGTTGAGTTCTTAAAGCTTAAAAGAAAGTCTTCTGTGCCATTTATTTTCCTCTATTCACTTTATGTTGACAGAAAAACAAGCTGTTGAGAAAGGAAATCACCCTTTCAGTACTGAAAGTTCTTTCTTCTTTTGAAGAACTTCTTATTTCTCTGATGGAAAGTCAGTCTTTAGTAAATGTACAAAAAGTAGAAAAAAAAACATATTTCTGGGCATTACCATCCTCCATGGTCAGCTCATCTCTTTCTTGATTTTTCTGTTTTGTTAAAACCTCATGTACACAGTGACTATTTCAGTTGTGTTGTCTTAAGCAGTGTGTATATTACTCTGTGTTAAAATAATTTGCCTGACTGCACCATCTCATCCTGAATTAATATTTGAAACACCAAGCAGGAATGTTAACACAGAGGCATTCAAAGCACAAAAACTTTCAAATTGTCCACAAAAGACAAACATTGAGACAAACAAAAGGATTTTCTGCTGATGTCCAACCTGCAGGTCAAAGAAACACAGTTAATGACTAATCTGTCACTGATATTCACAGACTGACATATAGCCAATACTCCACAAACATAACAAAACATAAATTGGAATCAGATATATTTAGCATTCCTTTAAGGCACAATCGTGATTTTAATTAATTCTTTTATATTTTAAGTTTAACAGCAAATTTATGGTAATAAACAGCTTTTTGCCCAGTGGTTACGAATGTATTCTGTTAACCCACATACCATATCTCTGTAAATTTTATCAATGCATTGAATAATTTAATGCAATGATGATGCCTCCCATGCAGCAAATAATGCAGTACTCGCAATCTTACCGCTAACTCTCTGCTCGATCAACGGGATGTGCCGTGCACTGCCTGAACATTTGCCAGCTGTTGCTGGCTCACCTTCATCTGCACCCTCATCATCACAGCTTGCTGCTCGCCCATGCAACTCTCACCTCGGGCATATCTTCTTCCAACGTTATTGGCTTTTCATTTTAGTTGATTTCATTTTAAATAGCATCAAGTCAATATTTCTTTTTTCATTTGCTGTAGAATTAGCCTGACAAATAACATTAAAAAAACAAAACAAAAAAAAACAAAAAAAAACGTTAAAGATTTTAAAAAATGGGCAACAGGGTCATGGAGAATGTCAACCATGGGATGCATTTTGAATGCTTTGTGTAAAGTTTGCTCTTATGTACTCATAAAAGCAAGTATGCATAAATGTCCATATCTAGGTTGATTTCTACCATTTCTTTTTAAATCCTGCCAATTTGTTCTCAGTTTTTATAAATCAAACAAGAGGTTTATAACACAATGAAAACAAACATGTTTACACACATATAAGTACACTTATTACACAGAAAACCCAAATATATCAAATACACTGCCTGGCCAAAAGAGTAAAAGTTACTACTTGATTTTCACAAGCCAATTTGTGAATTTCCTCTTCTGTTCTGGATCATTTTTTTCCCCATCCTTTATGTTCTATCAGTAATGATAGTCAATTTTATATAAAAGTATCACAATTTATGTTATATATCAAACATTGCTTGATATACAAAACTTTTTAAATAATTTTACAATACTTATAAAGTAGATAATAGAGTAATGTTAGGTGTTGATTTTAGACTGATATGAAGTCAGCAATCTTTGTTGGAAAACTTTTGTAAAGTATTTACAAAACCCACCATTAAAACAAACAAACAAAACAAAAAAAACCCACATTTTCTACATTTACACATTTTTTTTCCGGGTCAAAATAAACCTAAAGGAAAATTGAATTTGATGGTAGTGAAAATGAAAATATTAATTTTATGATTTAGTTTCTTACCTATAACTGTATCAGGAACCAGTGGGCCAGCTCTTGCTCGTTTTCTCCTCTCCCCTCCCTTTTCTCCTCCTTCTCCTTTCTCTCCTCCCTCTTCTCCTTCGCCTCCCAAATCCCCCTTCTCTCCTCCTTCCTTTGCTCCTTCCCTTCCTTTTGCTCCCCCTCCTTCTCCCTCAATGTCCTCATCTGAATCTTCAAATGAATCCTCATCACTTTCGACCTCAGAATCTCCTTCCACATCTCCACCCTCATTGCCTCCAGCCCCACCTGCAGCTCCACTCCCATCTCTCCCTCCAACTCCTGCAGCACCTCCTGCACCCCCACCTGCGGCACCAGCTAGACTACCTGCTGCACCGCTTCCATCTGTAGCACCAGCAACTCCGCCTGCAGCATTACCTGCACCAGCACCTCCTGCACCTCCACCTGCAGCACCAGCTAGACTACCTGCTGCACTGCCTCCACCTGTAGCACCAGCAGCTCCACCTGTAGCACCAGCAGCTCCACCTGTAGTACCAGCAGCAGCTCCACCTGCAGCACTACCTGCACCAACACCTACAACCCCCCCTGTGGCCCCACTGGCCCCATCTGCCCCAGCACCAGCTACTTTTTTCTTAGTTTTCCTAACAGCTCCATCTTTGCCAGCGGCCGCTCTCTTTGCCTTTGCTGCAGCTTTGGCCTCAGCCTTTGCTGCAGCTTTGGCCTCAGCCTCTGCCTTTTGCTTTGCTCGGACAGCTGCAGCCGCCAATTCCTTCTCTTCTTGAGCTTTTTTGGCGAGTTGTGCTTTTTCTTCCATTTCTTTCTGATATCTTTCTTGCTGTTCCTTTGCTATTCTCAGCAGTTCTTCATCATTGCCGGCTCCAGCAATGGTGGTTTTCCGTGCTGCCTTTTTGCCCTTTTTGGCTGGATCTTTCTCCACTGTAAAATAAAAATAAAATAAATACGTAAATAAACAAAATTGTGGTCTTGTAACTGTGTTTTCATATTTGAGGTATCTTCGATCGGTCAGAAGCTTATTTCCAAACATCGAAAATGGGCAATAAAAGTTTTCTCACCTTCAACCACAAGCCAGGCATTGCAAGACTTAATTCCTGCCACAGCAGCATAAATGCCACCATCCAGAGGCAGGCAGTCTCGCACAATCAACTTATGGATGAGCTTATCTTCAGATACAATGATCTCATGCTTCTCATTATTTGTCAGCAAAGCGCTTTTGCCATACCAGTTGATCTCATTCATTGGTGCAGTGAGTACACACTGAAAGAGAGCATCCTCTCGTTCTTCCGCCTTGACCTCTTGGATTTTGACAGCAAAGTCAACTTCAGGCACTGCGGAGTTTGAAGAGACAAATGCCTTTCATTACTTCTATTCATGTAATTCAATGCCAACTTATCTAAGTCTCATTGATGGACACTTAGTGCATGTTTGATTCAAACAAACATCAGTTTGACATTGAGTGAGATATTTTACATTTTAAAAGCAAAAAATTTCCCAGCAGATGTTTGATTTTTATTTCATATAAGTTAAATGTCTGTTTCTGTGTCAAGCAGTCAATGACTACGTTCTGTGTCTGTTAATGACCATATCTTTGTATGTTTATCCCAGTTCCTCTGCAATAAAAGAGACATTGCTGCCACCAAATTTTACTTTGGCTTTCATCTTGGATATTTTACCACTGGCTAAGAGTTGATATATTTGACAGTGTTCCTGTCCTATATGCAGTCACTAGAAGATTTACTCCTGCCAATAACTTTTTATGTGTTTTTCTTTCACAAAGCAGGTATTCTTGAGCCAGTTCTGTTTTTGGAGTCAGATGACATTTCTTCTAAATTATCACTGTAAAACCACAGAAAAAAGTGGCACAAATTTTACCTTGTTTTGCTGGTACATCTTAAAGTTTGAATTATGTTATGAATTGTAAAATAAACAACAAACACAAATATTTCAAGTTGCCTTGAAATATTTTAAAGGGTCTTACCTTTAAAATCTGTGGAAAATACATTGACTCCTTCCACATCCACAGAGTAGAGCCCAGCATCATCCTTACTTAGGTTTTTGATTGTGAACACATATTTTTTGCCAACTTGTTTTAAGTTATGCTTCATTTCTTCTCCCTCTTCCTTTGAGAATGGCACCATGACACCATCCTGCAGAGATTTTCAATTATATGATTTTTTTTTTTAATCAAAATTCTTCAAAATAAACAAGGATTGTCCGTGTGTCTCACCTTGTACAGAAATATTTTGCTGCCAGAATCTAAGAGGTCCATATCCAACTCAATTGTTGCACAGTCGTCATCTTTGACCTCAACTGGTTTGAGTGTCCTGATATGCGAGATGAACTATAGCAAAAATAAGCAGGTGGACGTAAATCATGAAAATAATTAGAAAAAATAAATCATGCAGGAGTACTTTTTTGCTTTTGGGGAACATCATAACTCATCCAGAACAAGAAGCAGCAGGAACTGTACCTGTGCAATCTCCTCTTCTCGTTCTTTTTTCATTTCAGTAAGTTTCTTCAACATGCCACGGAAGTCAGTGATGCCATACTCTGCACAGATTCGCTCGTAATCTTTCTTTTCTGCACTAAGCAGGATTTCCCAGACCTTTTCGTTTACATCCATTGTCTTTTCCTCACGAGTTCCATCGGGATTACTGAAAAGTGAAACATTTGTTGTGTGGAGCTTGACTAAAACATTAGTTCTTGTGGTTGAAAAGGTACTAGGCTACCATAAAAGATAATGCATTTTACTGACCGTGTTTTGAGTCTTTTTCTGAACTCTGTCGCATCTAGGGAAGATATGGGACAGTTTATATAAACAGACATTTTCTTTTCATAATTCACTGACTCAAAACACATCTGTCTGCAAGTATGGAATATCTTTCTATCTTTGTTTAAATGTAACTGTTTTCCTGAACATGTTAAACATAGTCATAGATTACTAAATTAAAGTGTCTAGACAAAAGTAAAAAGTAGAAAAAAAATGTTTTGTCACATTTATTTTACATGATTTGTAAGAGATGCCACTAAATGTGGCACTAATTATAAAAAGAAAAAATGTATCTAATATTTTTAAAAGCATAATTTTCACTGAATAAAATTACACAAGTAATTACAGTAATAAAAGTATTATTTTGTCAAAACTTGTGGTAATGTACTGCTGCAATGAAATCTTATTTTAGCCTAAGGCTTTTTCAAAGTCTGGAATGTGTTGTGTAGTAAATCAGCATACTAACAAAAGCAAATGAAAGGACAGTTATGATTTTATATGTGTAAAGATTGGTTGTGTAAGGTTTACCTTCTCCTTGAATCTTTTGAAGTTCCTTGGTCTTAGAGAATCCCACTGTGAACAAACGATACAAAACTTTAATTCTGCTTCACAATGTGTCCACATGATCTAGAGATACCTTAAGCAGAATAAAACAGCTTTAGTTTTACACAGTTAATCATACCCTCAATAACATTCAGAATAACGGTACAAACAGCTCTCCCATATTCATTGGTTGCATAACACTTGTAGGTGTCAGCATCTTCTGGAGCTACCTTAGGGAACTAGTACAAGGGTAAATAGAGGAAATGTCAGTTTATTTTTTAGTCATAATGTCATTGTTTCATTATGTATTAAAGTTTTATATTTATTGTCGATGACAGCAATTTGTATTTTTTGCTTTATTAAAACTTACCTCGAGGGTATGTTCATTTGATGTCGGATCATATTTTTGCTGACACACATCAGGGTGAAAAATGATTTCTCCATTTGCTCTGCTCCATGTTACAGTAGGTGTTGGATCTCCCACCACAATGGCTTTAAAGTATGCAAATTTGCCTGCAACATAGCACTCTTACAGTCAACTTAAAAAGAAACAAACAAAAAAAACTTCAAAATAAATTGGCCATGAACCAAAAGTAAAACATATTATTCAAATGAGTAAATATAGATAATGTTTTAATTGAACAATTTAGGATTTTTTAAAATGTATTTTTAATGTATTTATTTACAAAAAACAATTAGATAATAGTTTGTTTAGTCTGGCTGACATCAGATTCTGTCTCGGACAAAAATATGTGTATTTATGGATATAGTGCTAGTTAAGTAAATATTTAATATAATTGACATACATTGTTCCTGGAACGTGATCATATTTCAGCTCTAGGTTCTTGTTTAATAGGACATGGAATGCTTTCTGTAATGTTTCGGACACTGGTGACTGAGATGATGAAGCTCTCAGACACCTGAGTGAGGGTAACCATAATGATCTCTTAAAATGTAATTGGAGAGATCAAAATATTGCCAAAAGGAAAATAAGAAATCACAGCTTTGTTAAAATTCTAATTGCCTTCTGAAATATTGATTATGACATTGTTTAAAATATTGGTTAATGAAAATCAGTGATGGAATTCTTGTTGCGTATTACAAATATCTCACATTTTCCTGTCTTTATAGTTCTTCCTTAACTCTTTACATGTAACCATTTATCATCATGAATATCATTCTCTGTTTTAGAAGTGGGGCTATATATTTGCAATACATTACCTTGCGGTTGTTTATATTGTCCTACTGCATTGATTTTTCAGCTGTTAATTGTGGTAAGATTGCAGTTTCACAGAAAAAAATTGTCTAAAATTCCTACTTCTTGCAGAGAACAGACATGTGCAAGTGTTTTGAGTTTTTTTTAAAGGGGTGTATTGTTTCTAAAACCTTAACCTTCAAGCCTTTGAGCTCAGATTATCTGTCCCCAACCATTCTGCTCCTTTCCAGGTAATCTTAAAAACACAGTTCATATTTGCAGACAGGAAAATCTTACCCTCTTGTATAGTAAGGGCTATGGGTTTCCGTGTGAAATCTGGAGTTGTTTTTCCTTCAGGAAGTTCCTCCATAAACTGAGTAATCATGACACCAGGCACTTTTGATTTCTTCTTGATGCCTAAATGAATCAAGAACCAATTAAGAACCAATTAATTAGCTTACAAACAGAATGATGCAAAACCAAGTATAAGTGCACAAATAAGCAGCAATTCCTTTAAATGTGTATTTTAATCATTGAAATAGTTTTTTTTTTTTTTTGCTCCATCAGGTACACAACATAACATAAAAAAGACAGTTGAACAGCGCTGAAATTGATTTCATAATGAAAACAAAACAAAAATTAACAGGATGTATGATTGTCTTTTAAGGCCCACTCACACCAGGCTATGACTGCTGTGTGGTCTGAAAGAGCTGCACGAGAGTCCAAACATCAATGGATTGCAGAAAATTTGGAAAACCTTCTGCGGCTATGTTATCTGTCCTGATCCGATTTATTTCCGTCTTCTGCTATCCTGGTCATTCTACCACAGTGCATGAGAATCACATTGATTGGAGGTTTCTGGATCTCCACTGCCAGTTTCAGCCTTACTGTAAAGAATAAAACACATTTAGTGTTTTCAGCATGTTAAAAGACTGCTGTGCACTAATAAGCGTGCCATCTGGAGCACATATTGTAATCTGCTACAAGACTCTATTAGGATACTTGTGAATCAGTCAAGCCAAGCCGCTAAAGCCTTAGGTTGTGATTTGAGTCCCACTGTGAGTGTTGTAACATTAGACTGTAAAACTGCAAAATGATGCATTTAAAGTGCAGCCTGAAAAACTCAAGTCTTTCTTTAGTCGTTCAATAATCACAGCCTGGGGAGAATTTAGAGGTGTGTAATCCTCTCCCTAACTAGGTGTCCTTCTCTAGCAATGAACCAAACACTTACTAATTTATTTGTCAAAGGGGGCCTGAGCACACTCCTATAGCATTGACAAAGAAAACATGAATTGTTCACTACAGCTGACTGCTTATGTCCTTTTGACCGAAGCCAGAGAAGTGACTTAATGTACTGCACATAACAGCCATACTGCCAAGAGAATTATAGTAGCCTTAGGATGAGCTCAGCATGGCCAGTCCAGCTTCAACTTCTCAGAGGAACAAGCCTCACAGCTGTGCCAGCTCCACTGCTGCTGGCGCATTACACTCCCCTATGCCTCTTCAAGGACTTCTATGCTGGCATTACAAATAGAAACCACAACAACTTATTTCCATACATAAGTTCTGTCAAAGTTCAAAACAGTCAGGGAACTCTCATGTGAATAATGAGAAGCTCAGTGCGCTTTTAATATTTAACAGATAAACTCTCCTAGACCCCACAAGGTTTTTATTCCATTGTGCAGTTTTAATCTGGTGCGAGAGGGGCCTAGATATCAGGCATGTATGTTTACCCAAAAGGAGTGTGATCCTGTTGGGAAAATGCCACTAAAGCGGAACAAACTGTGACCCAAACATGCTGTTATACAAACCCACAAAAGATTTTCACTACATTTTGTTCCATTTTACTAACCTAACTGATAGTTTTATTTTAGCCAGCTAAAGTGTGAAGGGAATGGATATTGGTTGGTTTCATCTTGGTTTTAAAACCAAGATGAAAACTACGTAAAAGGAGAGATCACATTTATTCTACTTTAGCTTCTCTCTATTAGCTCCCTGTTAAATTCAGAATATAATTTAAACATCTTTTTGTACATCAATGATTTGATTGTTCCATATGTTAGTAATGGGGTACTTTGCTTTCAAACTGCAGGTTTATGGAACATTTGCACTTGACTCACCCTGCAGTTACAAAAAGCGACAGATGGAGCAGGAAGATAATAAAAGCTAAAAGTGGGAAAAGTTGCTCTAAGCAAGTAAAGAGCAAATTCAGAGATCTGGAATTTTTTTTTAACTGGTAGCATTTTAAAATATGTTGGGGTACTTTGGGCACTGGCCTCTAATTAGAGTCAATTAGTTGGATTGGATCAGGCTCAGACACAATGTTTATGGGGTCCAGCTGGGTTGGGTTGTATTTTTAGGCCCGAGCTAAACTCAAAATGTTTTTTTTTTTTTTTTTTTTTTTTTTTTTTTTTTTTTTTTTTTTTTTTTTTTTTTAGTAAATCTCTCACAAAGCCCTGAAAGCTGTAATAAAGCTGTGGCTAAATTGCAAATGGCTGTATGGTCTTTTATTATGTGACTTTTTAAAGCAATTCGTTGGACTGGATGTTATATAGCGAAGAGTAAAATTGATTTTCAAATGGTATTTTCCACTTTTCAGATTTTTATTAGAAATCATTTGTGAAAACCATGTGCTCATCCATATAAAATACGTTGAAGGTTGGAAACTGTGGAAACATTCAAAGAGTATCAGTTATTTTACAAGGCTTGTATATGTCGGGGGTGTCCGTTAAGCTGCTTATCATAAGCCTTCAATGTAGGGGTAAAAAAAATCACTACACATTTTGTGGTTTTTGTATCCAAGCGACTCCATGTCAACTACATGTTAGAAAGCATAAAAAGGTCAAATGTTTCAGAAGTATTTATTATTATTATTATTTTAAGTTTTTTTTTTTAATATATATATTTTCTTTGAGAAACAACAAAAATTTATAATTAACCTTCCTTGTGGGTAAACAATCCAAAATTTGACTTATTTTGAGCTTAATGAGAATAACAATAGCATATTTTATTAGTCACTTTCTCTGGATTGTCATGTTGTGTGATGTTTCCTGCAAAATATATTCCTGAGTTGAGCTTGAAGGTCATATTTGTATAGGACAGATCTGGATTCAAGGTTGTCAGTAAAAAGTGGCATTTTCCCATCGACTCTCAAGCTGAAGTAGAGACATCACAATCATTCAGAACGCCTTCTTGTAACAGCTTGTCACAAGTTTTCACATGGTATGAAGGTTGTCACAATGAAATGGATCCATTGTGCCACAGAAAGGTTTGTCATCCATTTTTGGAAAGCACCTTTCAAGGTTGAGGACAGAGATGAGGATAATGAAGATGTAATTTTTCATGCAACGAAACCCAGCATGGCATCATGCATGCAGAAAATTATTCATTTGTATTTTCATTATCTTTTTTCCTTGCATACCTTTGTCATCCTGGTGTACTCCCTCAGAACCGTCGATTTAACACGCAACATGACAGAAGGAAAAGGCACAGGACAGGTAAATATAAATCCTGACAGAAGAACCATGGCAGGTTGGAACTTTGACAGGATTAAGAACACAGAAGAAACACAAGGGACCACATAATATAAACAGTTTGTAACCCAAGGTTGGGTGGACAAATACAACACATAATATCTGCAGATCAAATATGCAGAGACTGACAACACAACAAAAACTATTAGTGATAGACAAAAGATAATGCAACATGTTAGCATATGGCTTGGAAGAGTTGTGCCGTGCAACTGTTAAGACTCAACACGAAGCTTTCTTACATAGTTCCACATTGCAGACTTCTCAGGATGATTTCTGCTTGGTGCTTGAGATTAATTCAGGTAATACTTGGAGAAAAGCAGGTTGTAAGAACATCCATTTTAGAAAGATATTGTTTCAATTCCGTGACTATTTGAAAGCATCCCTAATGTGGTGTATTGACTCCCATGTCGCCATCAGGTCATGTGTTGGACGTTCAGTAATTTTTTTGTTACCACATTTCATCAGGAACAGAGAGGTTTCCTGTTTCCTGGTTACATCTTGGTTTAATTCAATCTTCTTTGACTACATTTTTTGATTCTGTTCTTGGGAAAGAGAAAAGCACCATAACCAGAATGCAATTCTGACCGGTGTAACTTGATAGTTGTTTCTTGTCTTTGTGATGCATGAATTGGGTGATCTCACCATTTCTGTCTGTATCTTCTTTGGTGAGATATCTTGGCATTAAAGGTTAAAGAGCAACTAAATTGTCACTGACAGTTTGAGTTCCTCCACTTAATTTTATTTCCTCTGCAATTATTAGCTGTTCCCGGCATTGACCAAAAATTGTTGGGTTCCACATCTTCAAAGATCTTTCAAGACTCGATGACATTGGTACTGTCTTCTTTGTCGTTGCTGTTTTGAGTATTTCCATGTCTTGTACATATTTGGTTCTTGGTGGCAATCTTAAATGACGATGAAGTTTACTTATAAAGTGTAGTTAAGTTGTATTATGTTGATGATCTCTGGAGTAAAAGAAAATGTAAGGAGAGGCAGCTAGAATACCAACCTTTGGCTGACTTCTGTACTTACCTGCCTGCCCAGTGGCAGTTTCATCGTCCACCTTTGTCTTCTTCAACATCTTTATTTCCTCTTCAGATCAGCAGATTCAGAGGACTCTGAACAAAAGACAGAGAGATACAACAAAAACTCTTAGCACCTCATACATACATATCTCATATTTTCCCCAGATTTTGAGGAGACAGACTTAGAGATGGCTTATATCTTATTATTAACGAATTCTCTTTGAAAATATAAGCACAGACCACTCAAAGATTCTTACAGAAATATCTGCCATTTTCAGAACATTTTTTTAACTTCAAGTTCAAAAAGCTTTTTAGTTATACCACTCCTGCCCACTGATTGCAGTTTCCAAAACCTGACGGTAAGAGGCAGCAGCTGGTGTTATTTACAGTAACTTGATCATAACATGATCTGAGTTCCTGTCTCATGAGGTCTTCACAGGCAGCTGTAAATTAAGCACAGATTTTAGTGAAGCCTTAAAGATGCATGAAGAAGAATTGAATATTTAAAACTACATAAAGTGGCAGTGTTTGGGCATTTGAAAAGAATTTACATATTTTTAGAACAAAAAATCTGCAAGAGAAGCTACTTTCAGGTATAAAAAACAACATTTGCTGGTACAATACCCTGGGGAATGTGCACAACTTGGCAAAGCTCTGCGTACTGAAGCAACAAAGTAATCTGTAGCTTCATGCAGACATGAACTGACTAAAACGGTCACACTTCTTATCATGAATTTTGACAAAAGCCATCAGTGTGGTTCTTTTTAACCTGGGAGACGTTTCCAGACTCAAAATTGACCACCATTAGACTGTCGGCGGACTTTCAGTTGAATGTCTGCCAAAAGTCCACTGACTACTTTCAGCAGACTTTCGCATTTTATTCAAAACTAAAAAGCTATATAATGGTTATGCTAGGTCCGTGAAAATGCTAACATAGCAGCAATTTTATTGGAATGCAAGGTTTTCACGAGGAACAGTTGTCTTCCATTACCATGGGATATTAATCCAATGTTGCAACAAATTTTAGAAGAAGAAAAGCCAAGCTGGCAGTAAGTATTACAATAGAAATGACTCTCTAAACTCCTATTCTTTATATGTTTGGAACGACACCGTTTGGTTAGTTGGTTTGGAATTTACACTCTATCCATTTTAGTCTCATCTGTCCAGATTGAAGTTTTTTTTTTTTGCTGAAGAACGCACGCACGCACGCACGCACGCACGCACGCACGCACGCACGCACGCACACACACACACACACATTTGTCATCTCTGTAGATGACAAATGTGACCCCTTTCTTTCTGTGTTCAATCCTTTATCTCTCTCTTAAGCGAAGGCATTAAAGATGTTGCTTCATCTAATTCTATTTGTATTGCATCCCATAGATTTTACCCCTAACTCAGAGCTTTTTTGAATTGTTCCTCTCTTAAACAAAGGAAGTGTTGCTCTTTTCTTGAGTTTCCCTCTGTCTTCTTAAATCTCTAGTCGATTGTGACTTATAACTGTTCACACTGAACCAGGTTCTGCAGTAGTTTTCTTTCTATTAAAAGGAAGTCTTCTTTTCCATGTTCACAATATCCATGCACATTATGAGCAATTTCTGCAAAGTTAATAACTGAATGCTTTAAAGTCAGTAGCTCAGTTCAGTTGGGTGGGTTTCCTTGTATATATTAATAAATTGAAATTAATTGAACTGAAATCTAAATCGGTTTTGACTGTAAAACGGACACCAAACAATATTGGACGTGCATTTGATTTACTGTGGACATATTCAAAACGTTATAATTTTGTATACACTTTAGTAGCATACAAAATTATAAAGCAGACACACATTTGAAAACATTAATATGTACACAAATATCATTGGGTAATGTTCTTAATCTTTTACTGTCTATATAACTTGCCTTGGGCTATACTTAACCAATTCCTGCAAAAAGAACAAACAACATCTTAAAAGAAGAGTTTTCTGAAAAGTCTCTGAAGTCATCGCACAACACAAAGTCAGAACATACTTAATATAATAGCAGTACGTGACATCCAGCTTCCACCCACTTCAGCTGACTGCACCACTGACCACATACTCTGAAAATGGCATCTAGTAGCTTCTCAAATGTCGCTCCTTGCTTTTTTTCCTCCAACATGTCAGTGATCACAGCAGGGTGAACAAGACAGAAAGTGGCTTGAGCAATGTAACTCACAAAACTCAGCTTAATGGTAAGACCTTTGGTGACAAATGAGCTCTAATGGTGCTACATGAACCTCCCTTTGGATTTGCTCATGTGTTCAAAAATAGCATGATGTCAAATTGAAAAAAAATAAATAAAATATTTTCTCCGTTTTAGAATTTTTTTATTTGCTTTATTTAATTGCATTGAAGACATTTATGTTTCTAACGATGATCTTGATATGCATACATTTTAAGGTGTACCACCTAAAGATGCATGGAGAAGACAATATGAAACACAGCTCTGCAGATTCTTCAACGTCAAAAGAAATTGATCACTTGCCAAACTACAGTCCACTTCTTGCTTCCCAGCCCCTAAAGCTCAGGTTACTATTGAATTGATACCTTCATCTAAACTTAGTTTTCATCCAACAGCTTCACATCTCTGTCCATATTTCACTGATCCAACCTCTTTAAAAGTGTGAAATTTAAGCTCTGTAACCAGCATAAGGTGATTTCAAGCATCAGAAGCAAATATGCAACATTTAATCTACAGCCTAATGAATAATGTTTTAAAATACTTTGCAATGTAATACTAGGTGTGCAAGGTATTGAGTTTAAAACGGCAAGCTTTATTCTTGGACAAGGATAACACTCATGTTTTTTTTTTACAGTTCCACTGCAACTGCCTAGACTAGTGCACTTATCTTTTCTATCCCATCATTCAACACGAAGCATTAATCTGGATGTTAGCATGTGGAAACATGCAAAAAGTATATATCTTTTTTACTCCCCTGCTCTGTAAAATTTCTGATCAAGCTTTCATTTTGTGGACCACCTACCTGTTCCCTTCTCTTTCAGACAGCACTCTGGTCACACTGTGCCTTCCCCTATTTTTTTTAACCGTAATAGATCCTTCCTGCAGCTTGCAAAGCAGTGCTTGATGCTTTACTTCAGCTCGGACCCAGTGACTGCCAAAATCCATTTAGGCTTTTTTCATGTCAGTGATGACTCCAGAGGCATTAGAGGTCAAGTGGGCGGTGAAGCAGGGTAGGTGAAATACTTCGTAAAGATTTTTTTTGTACTTCAGTCTGGATATGCAAGCTTGGCTCTAAATTTGAGGTGAAAAAATGCCCTGCAGCTTAGAAACCATGAATGTTTAAGGCGTGGCATCCTTAAATTTTTATTCTCTTATTAGAGGTGCGATGCTCAACTGCAGAAGTTTTCTTTTGGATAAGTCTCTAAGTGCACAAAAATAAACATTTGTGCACTCTTCTGTGTGCTGCATTGCATTTATAATTTCACAGTCTGATTTAGACATTCACCTCCAGTAATTGATTCTTGATGACTTGAACATAGCAATTACTTTCCCGACAACTTTAATTAACAAAATAAGCTGTCTTGAAATGGCTGATATTGATTTGAAAAACTGGGGTGGAAATAATGACAATAATGTCTATTGGATGAAGGTTGCTACTTAGAGAAACTGTCATCTTTGACAATTTTTGCTGCAGACACTTTAGAACTGAAGCCATAATCCATATAGTCTTATAATTAGAAGTGGTCAGACAACAATAGTATTCAAAATATCATATCACTTGAAGAAAGCGTACTTAGAGTTAGCTGGAAACATGTTTGTCTATTAAAGCCTCTGATACTACATTTAGTCATTGTGAGTAGATGTATTATTTAAAGAGAAGGGAGAAGTTGCCAGTCACTGTCCAGAAACACTTAAATAAAGAGGCACATTATTCCATCCCATCGCATGTTCAGCCTTTACTGGAGCCAGGAAGGCTATGTTGTTTCTATTTCCAACTGAAATTTGATCTAAAGCATCCACAATCATAATTTACTCAGACAAATAAACATTCACCTTCACAAATTCACATGCAGTGGGAGACTATTAAAAGCGCCTTTAGACAAACATTGCAATTTGATCCTAAGCATCCAACATCCAGTGACTAAGTGATATCCAATTCTATTTGTACTCTTCCTACAGTATCTGTTCTTATTTACTCAGTATTTAAAATTTACATCCCCAGTAGCATCAGCATGTCCATATCGTGAATATCAGTGTTTTGTTTTATTCTTCATATAGAAATTGGTAAAGCCACCCACAAATGTTACCAATGTTACCAAATATTTTTAAACAGACACAGTCTAGCATTCCTCTTTTAAATGTGTTTCTTTAGCCACATGCCAGTCTTACAGCATTCCCCAAATCTTTATGGCTTTAGCAGTAAAGTTTGACTTCAGCACACAACAACAACTATAAATCTGAAACACTGTACGCAAAGAATTCTACTTCCAAGTATCATCTTCCAGGGGATCTTAGATCTGTCTGTTTAGACTCAGAAATAGAGTAAATTTGTAGCTGATAGTGCATTACCACATACAAACTTCATGTCAGTATCTCAGGAGGTTTTAGTTTCTGCAAATTTTGACTTGCTTTATTATTGCATTATGTATTGAATACATTGACTCGGTCAAGTTTCTCTGGTTATGTTTAAAGATATATGATTTGTTGTGTTGTGTAATGTATTGTTTACTGGTTTTATCAACTGTAGACTGTGTGATGTTTTTATAACTTAAAGCTCTTTGAACTGCCTTGTTGCTGAAATATGCTGTACAAATAAACTTCGCCATTGATCACCAGGAAGTAGTAACTGATCTGAAATGTATTGTAAGTATTCACATAGAAATGTAAAGATTTAGCAATTTCAATAAATTAGTTATGATTTATAACATAAATTAGTTATGATTTATAACTCACCAAATCTTAGCTAATGTTCTTTCTCAGAACTCTTGCCTCCAACCCACCATCCAGTTATAAAACTATATTAATTATAGAACATCACAATCCTTAATTTAAGTCTGCTTCCTCCATCAGTATCTCTTCTGCTCTTGTCATTAATCCATTTGAGTCACAATGGTATGTCAGAGCTTTACTACTACAAATTAAGTGTATATCCATTGCAGTATCTCTTATTTGTGTATTGTGCATCTTTTGGTTGAGTAATGTTTGAAATTTAGAGAACATTGAGACGATTCATAGTTAAAATCAGTCTGACATGAAACCAGTTTTCCTCCAGCCAGTGGTGCAGGTCACTAGATTTCCTCTTCTGGGTGGCTGCCCCATATTTTTTGTCTAGATAATTTTAATAGTCTCATAATCAGAGAGACATTTTTATCAGCTTCTCGTAATGTTTTAAAGCTTCGGGAAATGCACCATGCGATCAGGGAAATTGATGCCTCCAGTCCTTGTAAGAGGCGAGGGGCTGATGAGGTCCCAACATGAGCTTGATTTACTGCTCTGCTAGCTTTACAATGCTAACACACACAGCTTGGGACTCAGGCCACAGTAGCAGATTGCTAAATCTGGAAGCATTTTCTATTCCTTAGAATGTAAAAAAAAAAAAATATGTACCCGAGTTAATGCAGTTTTTTTACAGGTCAATTCTCATTGCAAGTATGCTACATATATAAGATGGAAATGTGTTGGTGTAAAATAGGTTTCTGTGCTTTTTTAAAAGTTCAATGGCAGAAAGGCAAAATTATTTCATGTCTGGCTGTAGTTGGCCTCCGTCTGACCCCTGAACTTATATTTCAAGCACTCGCATATTCATACATTGAGCAATGAAAAGCTGCTAAACTTCTTACTTTATCCACAATAATGTAATGCTTGCTCTTCACAGTTCTCTGATCTTAAAGTGGTACCCATCATGTTCCTGTCACAGACTCAAGAGCATGGAAAACTCAAATTGAGATGAATCGCACTTTTAAAATATTGCTTTACTACATCACCAGAAGACATTGATCAAAGACAACTTTGACTAAAGCAGCTAGCTCAAAGAACCTTTGATTAGATTTGTGTGAAGTATGTGGAGTTAACTCGGCTTAATGTTAAATAAACACATGCTTACAAAGTCATTCTAAAACTATTCTCACAACGGAAGCAGCACCAGTGAAGTTTGTATTACAAACCCTTCAATTACAGTCTTGCCTAGCATCAAGCACCGTGTGATGTTTAGCACGCTGTGTGCCGTCTGTGGTTAAAATGTATTTCACTTTGAAAGTGGTGCACTGTGATGCATAGTCAGCAGCAAGTTAACACACAATGTCTGTCAAATTGATTTCGCGGTCAATGTGAAAGTGGAGAATCTTTACAAGCCCCCAACTGATTAGTGGATCACACCTCTCAATTTTCGTTTGTTGTTTCTCCTTCTATCGGTTCCATTTACATGATGAAGTTCTTTTGGTAGTTTTAGCAAACAGTGGCATCTTCAATGATAACACAAGGAATGGGATGTGCTATACTTGATATAGTTTGTGCACATGGAAGTTGTTAATTTGAAAATCCCCACTTGTTTTGACTGTGCACCAAAAAGCTGTAAAAAAAAAACAAAAAAAAACAGGGCTCCCTGCTGGCTGCTGCAGTAGACTTTACACATTCTAATTCTCTGGTATTAAAGTTAGACAAGTGTAGTTATTAACATCTTGTAAATGAGACAAGAACCCAAGATCACAAAGCTGAGTAAACAGCTTGGATGACTGTTTTCTCTCTGCTTCTGCACTAACCTGCAGCTAGATATGTGGGTTTTCTGATTTATGCTTTCTGTTAAAGAAGTGTATATAACTGACAGATTTAATAACTTTTTGAAACAGAAAAAATAAGTTTTGTGTGAAATGTATTTCTCAATTCATAATTAGAAGTTGTTTTATCTTCAAGGCCCCATGAGGTCAAGCATAGGTTTGCCTGGAATTCAATTACAGTGCAGGAAAGAGTAGGAGTCGTTTGGAATGACTCTTTCCAACGAAGAAGCAATGTGGTTGTTATTCCACAAAATTAATTAGAAATAAACACTAGACACAAATACTTTTTTAACATTATGTTTTCTATACACTGCACAGCCAGAGTAGGAAACCCTTCTTGTTTGTGCTATTTGCTTATCTTTCACCTGCTTTAGCCTTCTCTTCCCTCCTACTTTCCTATCATGGCAGTAAACCCAGTGCTGTTTATGTCATGCAGCACTTGGAGCACTCATAATGGTGCCACCTGTTTCTGGTGCATGCCGCAACACTTAACTTAGGATACTGCAAACTTGGCACTAGTAATGTACTCCTCTCACAACAGTATCTTTTTACTGGCGACATGAGTCCAATTACTTCTACTAGATCCACTGCAAACATAAGGAAGACTTAACCTGAAGAAACTGAAACATATGGGATAATTGCCTCAAAATGTCTCTTTTATGTCTCATCTGTTTTTTTCCTTCATGTACTTTTGAAATGTTTTATGAAAATGTTATGATGTAACATGTTTATTAATACAATAAGATCCTTAATCCGAAAACCTGGCAGTGATGAACACTGCTAGGTGTTTGTTTAACCTCCTTCTGAAAACTGTAGAAGTGTTAGATTTTGTGATAATCTAGTGTTAATCTGTGGTTAGAGGAAGGCTGCTATCCTTGAAGGTGTCATGATTGGTGGTGGTAGTGGTGAGGAGAGAACGTTGAGACCCAGGTTATAGTGAAAAGATGATGATTTAATGAAGTGGCTCAACACGGTCCAAGTCAGGCAGCACGGCAGGAACAATTAGCTCACAGCTAACAACCGGTAGCAACTGACAATGTGAATCTTGAGCTTAGCAAACCAGGACTGTACAGTTCTACTGGAAAGCATAAGACAAACGTTAGACAACAGTAGACACGTTAGACATAGACAAGGACCCGACGAGGAACACAGACAACTGGTGGGTTTAAATACACACGGGGTAATTAAGGGAATGAGACACACCTGGGAAACAATCAACGGGGACGACGCAGAGACAGACTCGCAGGGAACAGGACTACACAGAAACTCAAAAATAAACACACAGAAACACGGATCGTAACAGAAGGGATGGAAGGCTGTCGCAACTTATTTCTTCTAATGAAAACTGTATGTATATATTATATATTGTAACCTTCTGTGGGTTGTTATCAATAATGACACCACAGTTGAACAGCAGAACAGTCTTTTAATAACACTAGAGACTAGAGACAACTCAATATAACACACTTGTGTCAGGATCCAACACAGGATACATAAAATGCTGCAAACTACTCTGTGAAATATAGTAGGTAGTCCACCCCCATCAACCACTAAAATATGCCCCTCTGCATATTCTAGCAGTTAAGACGACTTTAACCACAGTAATGTAAAATTAACCACAATCTTGTAACAAGAACATAACCAGAACACAACAATCTCTCTTTACAGATCAACTACTAAATCTTTAAGACTTGTTAACAACTGCCATTTTCTATGACTGGTGTGCAGAGACTCACCTAGGTCAACCCATGGGGAGGGAGATGCCTCCATTGGAGAAGCGAGAAGTGTCTTAATCTGAAGGCACACTTGTGTGGGATGGGAGTAGGCAGTCACAGTGAAGAACCACACACAGAGGGTCAAGCCTGCTGGCTGGTGAACTTTAGGACAGTTAGTTATTATACACTAGGCACCCAAACCATGTCCCCAGAACAAAGTCCACAAGAAGGTCATCCAAGTAGACAACACAGCAGCTTCACAGGACATGGGCCAGTACCCATCCCATTAGCAACTGCAGAGGTCAGTGGTACTGAACCAACTGTACCCAGCAATATAGTCAAGGGTGTCATCAATGCCTGCGAGGAGGTATGTATTTGTGTTTTCATTCAGCTGCCAGAAGTCAATGCAGACCTGCCAGTCTTTGTCTTTCTTTCCCACAAGGACCACCCACCAGCACAGGGGCTGTTTGAAGAGTGTACAATGTCAGCCTCCTCTTCAATCTTATGTTCCACAGTAACCCGCCTTCCAGAAGGTATTCAATGACGCTGTAGACGCATAGGTCTTGTCTCACTAGTGTTGATCTTGTGCTGGACCAGACTGATGCGGGAACACTTCTTTGGAATTAAAAATATCATCATTGATCTCCAGGAAGTCTTGTAACTTCTCACTCTGTACCTGGCTTGGCCTTGTATTATTTGTGACAACTCAAGCAGAGTTTGTATTGTTCTGTGAATAGTAGCACAGCATGTGCCTTGCCCATCACTACTGAGTCACCAGGTGGTGACGGTGAGACCCAATTGCGGCCTCTCAATTGTGTTGTTGTGTTGACTCATTGCTCCACCTCCTGGCCATGGCTTTTGGCCCACTAAAAGTGTGGCAACATCTATTATGTTCCCATATGCTGCCAAGTAGGTCCAGTCCAACAATGTATGGGTCTTGGATGTAGGTTACCAAGAACATATCAGCTATTCTGACTGTTGTCCTCTACGTTGAGCACCCACTAGTTGCTCACCAGTGGCGTTCGTAGTGCATTTCTTGGTTGGGACTTGGTCTTTTAGTGCTAGGGAGTATGCCTGCTTGGACCATGGAGACAGTGGAGCCACTGTTCATCAGGGAACTGAGGGGAATGCCAATGAGCCTGATATTGTTTTATAGTCCATGCAATCTGCCATGCCAGTCCAACCACAATGCAGTTTCAGTAGCTGGAGTGTCTTCTATGGGTGGTAGGCCCTCCTCAGCACTTCCCCCATTCAGCTGAAAGGGGGGAGTAAGTTTATCTTACATGGGGCTGGAGCTGGACAACCACGAGTCAGGTGACCCAGCTATCCAGATCGGAAGCAATCCACTCCTCTTTGTTGCTGCTGAGGTATTTGCAGAGGGGCAGTTCTTTTTCTCATCACTCTCACTACTAGCTTGGGCTGAATTAAAACTTGCAATAGGGCTGTCATTTCTGACATTCAGCATGGACTCCATTCTTTTTGCTGCCGAAAGGACCACAAATCAGCTAACTGGGGACTGTACACAAATATGTTCATGGAGTCTGGCTGATCAGAACTCCCTGGCCAGAGAGAACCTAATAAAAGTTTGCAGGGCAAGTTTTTTTTCTTCTTTCTGTTCTATCACTAAATGAGAATAACCTTGTCATGTCTGTAGCAGAATAGCCCCTCAGGCGCCAGCAGCTGATTGACTTCTCCCTTACATGTTCAGGATAGCTCCTTCTCCTAAAGCATCTCTGAAAGACCCTCGTGGACCAATGATGAATTGTGGCATTGCCCTGGTTTTATGTTAGACAATACGTGGAAGGCACCCATCTCTAAGTCCAGGGCAACTTGCAGTGGTGTCTCCTCAAGGGACCAGTTACACAGTTTAGCAGCCAAGTCAACCTGGACGATATAACTCTGAAATGCAGCTCCACTGCAGAGATCCTTTCTTCAGGCTGTTGCATCACCATGGTGGGCTGGGAAGCTAGAATTTGGGCACCTACTAGCGTTGACAAATGGTGCCTGCAGATGGCACTGACTCCATCACGTCAACTGCTGCTGGCTTGTTTCCCTCTCACGCTCTGTTCTTCAGCCTGGCTTGACACAGGGAGCTTGCTTCCCCTATCTAGTCAGTGGTGGCTATGCTATGGAAACAGTGAAGCCAGTGTTCATCAGGGAGCTGACCTCAAGGTGTTTGCTCCCTCTCTCTCTAGTTACCAAAAGCTGCTCAATTTCTCTTAATGATGTCATTTTCAAGCTTCACTTCTGACGCTCGTGTAACCATCTATGGATTGGAATCAATAATTAGGGAGGTCAATTTAATACACCTCCATCCATGCCGCTAAGCACCCTGGGAAATATGGTCAGTAGTCCCAGCAACCGCTTCAACATCATAAAAATGTTGGAAGCTGTAGCATTGATCGGAATTAAATATAGCTGAAACCAAATCTTAATTTGTTCTGTTCATGTTCAAGGAAACAAGTTATCTGAGCATTGCAGGGAATGTAATTATTATAGGAAGTAGCTTTTTAAAGCAGCCATGAGTCATTGTTTCAAAAGCAGAAAGATTGTTTGTGACCTCTTTATGTATGTTTGCCAGCTTGATAACTATTTTGATAATCTATTTTTCAGCACTTCAATATTTGTTTCTGAAGATGCAGCTTTAACATTGTTCATTAATTACAACTGTAACAAATATTTTTCTATCAATCAGACATTGCTAGTGATTGAATTTTAATTCTTGTAAAAGCTGAAGCAATGACTTCCTGCCCTTTGCTGCTACGACTTACCCCTAGTGAGTAAATAATGGTAGTTTTCAACATGTAACGCGTGTATTCACAGCTCACCTAGTCCTGTGTATGAAATTTAAAGAAACCAGAGAAAAAGCCAATTATTGATGCATTAAATTAGTGTTGTGTGTACAGTAACATCAGAGGCATTTCAGTGAGTTACTGTAAGTAAAAATTAGCTTACATCAGAACATGTGTGTTATAATTCCAACCAATTTTAAATAAGTTTTTAAAGTTTTTAATTGCTTTTACCTAAATATCTATATCTTTGTGTATTTTTTTTGTGGTTTTTTTGCATATTACTTTCCTGCAAGTTCTAAACATGTTATAGAGTGATTAATCTTTCAGCATCTTGTTAATTTTTTATCATTAGCTTAAATGACCTTAGTGTCACTAGTTTCCCCTTGTCCTACTCTGCCCTGAAGATGATGGATGATACTCTGCTCCAGAGCTTCTGACCCATTTCAGCTAATTCCTGTGTAACAGTAAACAGAGGCGCCTTTGACATTTGAGCTGCTTGCACACACACTTGCATAGACAGCTTTTTCCAGTTTCCATAGTTCCACTGTTTTTTGTAACAATTTTTTTTTGAGAGTTTCCAATGTATTTTTATGGTTAAAGATTAAATACTGATTATATACTTTTGAATTAAATTAAACACCAATAATACATGTAATGTGGTGTGTATATGAATTTCTGAAATGAATATATATGTAAAGTAGACGATTAAACAACCATTCAATAGCACACATATATAATCCTAACTGGACTAAAAATAAGTCAAAAAGAGATGTCAGCATAATTGGATTACTGATATATCTTTAAAGAAAATATTATTTTTTTTACATATCCAGAGACACATACACACCCATAACATATAAATATATGTTCGCGTAAAAACAGCACAAGAGACATCACATAGTCAAGATGGATCTTGTTCTAAACTTTCAGAGAATTATTGATTTACTTAAATTAAACATGCCTTGTGTCTTGAACCTTTAAGGTAGCAATCTATAACAGTGAGATGAAGGTGGGTTCTCATATAAGTAGTCTGTGGCTGGCCAGCAAGGTTTAAAATAGTTCTTCGAAAACTGATAGTCAGTGCTGAGCAGCCGCAAAAACACGGATCCAATTTCTTCAGAGTGCATAAATGAGGATAAGTCATACAGGTCCTTGTCTACATCATGGTATCACACTATGGATCAGTGATTGAAAGACTAGTTTGAACTGATAAATTTTTGTTAATTTTAAATATGTTTTAGTGGTGAGAGGAACACAATTTTGTTTTTTTCGGGTAAGCTTCTTTTGCTGTGGGTATTGCCACTAGATGGCATTGTTACACTTTAGTGTATTATATTACCCTCCAGTGACAGGACTCCTACTAAGTAAGAAATTACTTCTATACTTAGAAGAAATCTTGGGTTGAAAGGTCTTCTGAAAAACATAGCCCAGAATTTATCGTGCCTGAATTTTTTTACAACTGTCTCAACCACCTATGTTATATTACTGTGCAGCTGCAGTTGTTAAAATGAGGTATATTATATATATACACCCATTTCTATTCCAACTGGATCCTGTTCAGGGTTGTTAGGGTGGCAGGGTGGGCTTCTGTCCATCTTCAGCAGTCAACAGGGTGCAACTGGAAAGGTGACTAGTGCATTAAAGGGATTTTATAGAGTAAAGAAAGTAGAGTAGAATACAAAATAGTTTTAAATGAGATGCATCTTCGAAAATGAAAATGCCTTAAACTTTCATGTATTATTGATCATCTATTTCTTATGAGGTGTTCTTATGTGTAGTGAAGAGAGAGACAAAGGCCTTACCACATTAGCCCGGGTATTTTGTTAAACAGAGATTTTCCCTGTTTAGTAACATATTACTTTGCTAAACAGAAAAAAATCTACAAGAAAACGTATGTTTTCAGTAACAAAAAAAAAAAAAAAAGATTTAGAAAGAATATATGCAAGTGAATTGTACATCTGGAAATGTTATCATAGAGGACCACCATTGACATGCCCACCATAACTTTCTATACAAGAATCCACAGCAATAAAGTGGAACTGTTTTTATAGGTTGGGAAGCATCTGTCCTGCTTTGTCTTGGCTTAACATCAAATACAAGTAGGTGAAGTGAGTGACTGAGAGGAAATGGAAAAAAGGTGCCAAAAAAACACCAACTCACACTGTCTGGGGACAATTTTTAGTTCAGAAATGCTATAATGAGGTGTTGGATCTTTTGAATTGTATTTTGTATACATATTGTATTATTGTATATATACAACAGTATGTTGTATACATACTGTGTTAAACTATTTCAGGTCTTTGCTACACTGGAACACTTTGTATCATTTAGTTACTGTAATTGGACAGAAAGAGCTCACCTGGACTTGGAGATTTTTGTAGCATTAAGAACCTATGTGGCGTTGTGCAACAAGGAGTCTTCCTTGGCTATAAATAGCTTTAAATAATTGCTTAGTGCAAGTATTAATAAAATTAGTCATTTAGTAATCAGAATTACTAAATCAGAACACCACTTAGTTATCAAGAAAGTACTCAAATCGTTTAGTCTCTGTTTTTGAGACAATTTATCTCAAATATACAAATCGATTGATCACTTTTAACATGTTTTGTACACGATTGTTGTTTTAGTCCTACATTTTTGTCCAGGGTTATAGGGTTCAAATTGTGTCACAGGGTCTCCTACCTGAAACTCCTCCTCGAACTCTTGCCAGAACCACAGTAGGTCATGGCAGTTCATTTATCAATGCATCAATAGTTAAACCAGCCTCCTGTATTCAGTGCTTGATGGCTGGAAATCCAACAATGGTTACCATGAATGAACCATTGAATGAATTAATGGATGGATTTGTGAAATGAGAATAGTGAAAAAAGAACATGTCTGAAATGTTCATTGTGAAAATGTAAGAATTCATTTTTCAAAAGTTCAGTAGATTGCTGTAGGACATTTTATTTTTTCTTCTTTATATTGTTTTCTGTTTTTTTTTTTTTCTTGTCTGTTTGACCCCAATATTGTTTAGACATTATTTAAAAAAATTACATCATATTTGGCTTTTTTTTAATTATTATTCTTGAAGCATCATTTCAAAGCAAGAAGCTTCAAAGAGAAGAGTGTCAAGGACATTATAAGGCAACTTTGTAAAGATGATTTTTAAAATGGCTCTGCTGAATTCATGCCTTCACCTTAATGTGTAATCTAACAAAAGGCTGCATCGTGAATTACCCCGCATTGCACTTTTAAGATAATTTGCATGCTATTATTTTTGAGAAAAAATAATTTCAAGCACCTGAGTGAGAAATGGTTTCTTTTCAACACCAGTGACTGAATAGGCTTATTCATAAAATACCTTTCCTCACTTTAGAATGTTTTTTTTTTTTTCATGTGTATTTTAAAATCTAAAAAATTAATTCTTGCCTTTGGTCTGTATATTCATAACATTCCAACTCACTAGCACAAGTAAAGGTTGTGTGGCTGAGTGGTAACAAATCTCTTAATAAATGCATATCAAAAATTTAACCAAGCAATTCATTTGAAATGAGTTTGACACATTCTGCTGCAAATATGGCCAATATTTTTTGTTTTATAATAAATTTTTTAACATCCTACTTTGCTATTGTGAATATATGATGCCAAATAGGAAATTGAAATACAAATTTGATTAATTGTACATCCTTTATACATACATAGCCAATAACTACACTTTTATCCTTTTTTCTGCATCACTAAGAGGAGTCTGTTTATCTCCTACACCTCGAAAAAAACAAGTCAGTGGCGTATCATAGGGATTTTAAGATAGTATCAATGCCAGTGTCAAATTTATTTATATAGCACCAAGCAGGTTTAAAACTAGACCAAAGTGCTGTACAAAAATGACAATAGAATAAGTTGATGAAAAGAGAGAAATTCTATATATATATATATATATATATATATATATATATATATATATATATATATATATATATATATATATATATATATATATATGAATTAGAGAAATAAGTAAGTAAAATAAAACATCACAACAAAAGAGTTACAGTATCAGGCCTCAATTAAATGCCAAAGAATCTAGTAGAATTCAGTAGACTAAAAGTTGACAATTAGCTGGAGTCCAGATTGTTGTTGCACTGACCATTGCTTCTGATGGCAAATGCCATGCATGATATATATTTTTTAAAATAAAGGATTAAATATGTAAATAAAAACAAATGTTTGTACTAACAGAGAGAAATCTTGTGTTGGTGTATGGGAAGACAGTGGACCTTTTAGCCAGTGGACCAACAAATTGTCATTTAATCTATTTGATAACCCCATATTGTATGAAGCTAAAACAAAAGAGCAAATTTAACTCTAAAAAAACATCACAAAAAATAAATCTCTACATTATGCATTTTCCAGTAAAGCCTTCTTACTCTTTGAGTTCATTGGCCTGAATGTTAACTGACCTGGTAGACAATCCACCTTTGTACTGGGCCACAGCTTTTGGTATATATCACAGCCCGCCCTAAGTACCAACAAAATAAGCCCAGGCAAAGAGGTGATCCATCATGTGATGCCTCGTTGTAATATATCTCTCCGTCTTGGTCACCATAACTCATCCTTATAGGAGCTGTTGAGTACTGCAGTGTTAGCAGGGACAGGAACAATAACTCTTGTACAATAATGGACCCCTGCACAGCCATGATGGCAGACTAGCCTTTGTTGTAGGAATATATTTCTAATATAAAAATATTTCTCCAGTAAAGGACCTTTCTCTTGGAAGTCCCAGGTGAAAAGGAACTCAGGGGAGCGAATGCTCCACACTCCTGTGAATACCAGTGCAGAAGCCAGTGTAAAATGTGGATGAATTTCATTCACCAGAAATACACACGTCTAAGCCCAACTGTAGCATGGGCCAACTTTATGAATATGTGCTACTGTTTCACCAGTAAGACATAGTCCAGGTGTGATGCTGTTGGCAAACCATTTAAGTTCAAACAAATTAATGTATCAATAAACCCTGCATTAATGGAAATTGGGTTTTAATGGAGACATTTTTATGCAGATGACATGCAGCTATACTCCTCCTTCAAAGATTCTGTAATCCTCAAATCATTGATCCACTTGACTACGTAAAGAAAATGACAAATTGGTTAGGTAAACTCTGAGAGTGCCTCCAAGTGCCTGATTATTGCCCCAGAAAGATTCTTCTGATAGGGCAACAGATTAGACATTTCTACTTGACAATTTAAGCCAAATTTAAAGGAATTAGGTGTTATTTTCAACCAATTAACATTTCTTAAGAGTCATGCAAAACAGCTTGTGCTGACCCTTTTTAGTATTTGAAAAATATTTACCAACTAAGAAGGTTGCATAAAAACAGCTTTTTGAAATGTTATTCATGCTTGTACTTCCTACAGTCTACCCTGTTGTGATTAACTTTTCACATGGATGAACAAAAAACCTTTGATTGCCTTCGGTTAACCCAAAACTGTGCAGCAGGACTCTTAAGTGGAACAAACAAAAGGACTAACATCACTCCAGCTTTCTTGGAGTTTTCTTGGATTCTGGTGTAGGGTGTGTCTGCATAGAGTTTGCATGTTCTTCCTGTACATTTTTCCTCCCATAGTCCAAAAATATGACTTTTAGGTAAAATGTGCTCTCGAAGTTGCCTCTAGGCATGAGTAGGTGTCTATGATTGTTTGTCCTTTGTGACTGTGTGTTGCTCTGTGACGAACTGGACACCTACCCAGTTGTACCCCACCTCTCACCTGATCACCGCAGGAGATGGGCACCAGCCCCTTCACAGCCCTGCAAGGATAATCTGGTAGATAACAGATGGATGGGTTTTTAACTGAAGACACTGCATTTAAAGCCATCATAAAATGTATTTGAGCAAAATATGAATAGAATGACTGCTGGTAAACATAACCAAACTAATCACACTATATTATGAATCGTAGACCTAAAATTTTAGTCTTAGTACCAGTGAGAAGTCATCAAAGATACTGATCCCAAAGGCCACTTCAAATGGACTCACTCCATCCCTCAGATGCAAATTATTCACAACCCCAAATCATACTATACCAAATCCTGTTCAGCTTAATAATTCAGTGTCATTCTTTTTATTTGTATTTTGCTTACTTTACAAAATTGTCATTGGATTTATCACAATGTTATGCCTGCTTTGTTATTTCATGAATACATAATACATATGTTATAGTAGGTTGACTATTGGAAAAGGGCACCTCCATGCAAATGCAAATCAGTTGCCGGTGCATAAAAAGATGACATTGAGAATCCCCTGTCCAAAAACAAGCTCTTATGTAAAACTACATTGTGTGTTAAGGAGATTCTTATTTAAAAAAAAAAGAGTGAACCATTTTTGCACAAAGAGCAAATATCTGTTTTGTAACTAAAGCTGCAGTTACATGTTTTAGGGCAAGATTTCAAATAAATCAATGTTTTAGTGAAAATGAAAATATTTAAACTTACTCTAG
>NW_015113739.1:201079-211045 GCF_001443285.1 Poecilia latipinna
GCAGACGAAAAAGTTTGGGAACCACTGCTCTAGAAGATGCAGTTCTGGCATATAGCATAACACATTTTTTTAAGTACTGGTGGAGTTCACAGCTGAAAGAAGTCATCTACTTGTGAAAAGTTGCTGCTGTTGTACATACTGTTATTTATTATTCCATTGGACCTTATTTTTTCTAAGTAGCGTTGTCTGTTTCCATTTAAATTGAGACAAAAAACTGTAAACTTTGTATTTCAGGCCCTGCTTACACTGAATGCTACACATCCATTCTTTAGCTAAGGAGCCTGATAGGTCATGAATTAGTTTCTGTTATAGGGACTTTTCTGCATCTGTCTGCAGTACATGAGGTGAAACAGCAATATGAATCTGAATGAGAACTCAAATGATCTTTTGTTACTTTTGTCTTAGTCTCTTTGAAAATATCAAAGATGAAAGCCATGTTAGTAATTTTGTCAAACAGTATGCTGCTGTAATATTTAATAAGTAGATAGAGCTCAGCTAACCAAACAGTATGTTTTGTCTTGGGAAGAAAAAAAAAGATTTTAAGCTTACTTCCTACCCCACTCAATCTCTACCAGCTTAGATTTCTTCACAGAAACCATTTTTCTTTCATGTGATGAATCACCAGGGAACAGAATAAAGACCAAGGTAGAATTAGACGGGAAGGAAAACTCATACAGTAGTTGAGATATATATGGAGCAGAACTGTTGATTTTATTCTTTCTACTACCAGAGATGTTTCTAGTGTTAAAACAACCCCAATAGAAAGTAGAAAAAACTCTTATATTTACAGTATTTCTCTATTATCATAACCTTTTCTGATGAACTTTTGTTTGTCTAACCCCAAAACGTCTTCCACTTTGTCAAAATTGCAAGAAATTTACTAACCACAAAACTATTGCAAGAATACAGAAGCTATGTAAAAGGTCTTTGCAGAAAGTAACTGAACTTTTATGTACTTTTCAGATTTAATCCACATATTTTCAGGGAGAGTGTATGTGAATGACAGGTTCAGCCTCGAGGTCGAAGGGTAAGAAATAGGTATATTATTGTAGATTTTCAATGTAATCCCTCCAGACTCCACACTTGTCATACTGTGCAAAGAGCTGTGCTTCACTTATTCTTACCTCCTGCAGCTACAAAAGACAAGAAAAAATCATTTTAATAAAGAAAATCCCCTAAAACTAAAATTTCAGTAGCCAATATACTATTAAAACATAACCATGGTTCATTGCATGGCTGTGAGATTTGCTGCAAAGTTTAGATGAACTAGCAAAAGGTTAAATCACCTTTGTGTTGATGACTCACCAAGACTATTCCTCTGCAATAAATTAGAGGAGGATTAGGATTATTTTGTTTGCAGCTATCATGACTTTTTGAGTCATTTTTACTCATGCTTTTTACCATAATTAATGAAAAAACTACATATGAAAACCAGAATTTTAACATCAACATATGAAGTTTTATGGAGCATTCTTTTTTAAAAACATAAGCATGCATAAAATGTATGTTTGCCGTACAAAACCCAAATAAACATTGCACTGAAATTTTGGATTGTATTTAATTTTCTCAACTGGACAATTTATAATATGAACTAATCTTATCATTATGTTGGTTTTTTGTGATGACCTGCCTGATAAGTATTATTAGGCCTGTCACGATAACATATAATATTGATAACTATCTCACATTATTAAACCAGATTTTTGTTTGAAAATGCACAGACTGATGAAGATTTTAATTCTGGGGGGTAAAAGGTGAACATCTCAAAACCTGAAAACACAATCCCAACTGTGAAGTATGAGCGTGGCAACATCATGCTCTGTGTGTTTTGATGGATTAGGGATTGTTGTAATTTACAAAATAGATGAGTTAGGTGGAAAAAACATTGTCTGAAAATAGAGAAGCATCATCTCAAACATTGACTGGAAAGATAAAGCCTTTCAAATGGACAATGATGACATACTTCCGAAAGGGTAGCAAAGCGGCTTAAAGGCAATGTTTTAGACGCCATTTAAAAGTCTTACTTTCAGTCCCTTGTAAAATGTGTGTGCAGACCTGAAATGCTGGTCTGCACACACCAAAGTGGTTTCACAAATGTGACTCACTCCCACTGGTTCTGCGTGGATAAAAGTGTCAAAATTCAAGCAGCCTATTATGACAAGCCTAGCCTGTCCAGAACTTTTTAAGTGTTTGTTCAATAGTTAAAAAAAAAAAAAAATGTTTTAATTGCCCTTTGCTTTGTATCAATTATATCTATGTAGTTTGTATCTGATTTAACAGTGAAAGAATGACAGAGTATGAATATACTTCAGATGTGGCCTTGTTCCTACATGAGAAAAAAAAAATCTTATTACATATTAATTCATATTTTGACTCAGCTCTGGTCCAATTTCTATATACCACCAAACCAAAGGTTGATGAGTTGTAGTCCATCTTTTCTCTCTTCTGTCCTTTTTATACATATTATCCTCTTATCAGCTTGTGTGGAGGTGTGCTAGTGTTTAGAGTGTAATCGCCATGAATAAAATTACTAAATAAGGTTTTATTTCTGTCATTTACGGCTATGTTTGTTGTGACTTGAGTCATGCAGCTCCAACTGTGAATGATGTATTTAAACACAGTCAGTGGTAGACTCAAATGAAGGGGGACTGTTTCTTTGTCGCTTACAAGCAAACTGAGAAAATTGTAGCTTTGCATGCTTTTAAGTCTAACAATAGGGGAAGTATGCATTTTGTTAAAGATATTCAAGGTTATGTTACAATACTGACAGTTTTACATATCTTGTCAAAGGGCTGCGGTCCTTTTTACCTGGCCTGTCGACAAGGAATAAAATTAAGCTTCATGACACACAGAGTGTCTCTGGACTTGAGTCAAGTATGCCATTGAAGATGAACAATAGTGAAGTGAACACATTGCTTAAAGTGATATGACTATTTAAACTAGCGGAACCACTTAGCAAAACAACAGTAAAGTGTCTCCCTTCTTCCTAAGAGTTTGTGCTGACCAGTGTCCTCCTGCTTTCACTCATATCACTTGGTCTCTGGAACTATGTGTGGTGCTCCTGCTTCAAATGCTTCACCTTCACTCTGATCCTCAGGAAACCTGCTGCTGTAAAGTAAATAAATAAAAATGTAAATCAAATAGGAATAGGAAAATAGACTGGGTTTGTGACCTAAACCTCTGTATAATCATATGAATTCCTCTGTATAATCACATGAATTATTTTTCAGTGTTTTTCTGTATAGTGGCCCTTAAATAGTTATTCATGAATATACTTATAGCGCGATCCTGCTAAATGAAGTCAAATATTCTTATAATTACATTTGGAATGTATTCATTAAATGAGATGTTTCTTGTTTCTCCTCGTCATTATTAGCTGTGTAATAACTGTTTTTGCCACGGCCCTGTTTTTTAACACTAAACTTGTTATGCTCAGCACTACTAATTATTACCACAAGGATACGGAAAAACCTTTTTTTTTTTTGCTATGGATTCTCAACTGTTAACTTCATTCAGCAAATACAACCTTTCCAGGAATCTCACCTCTGACTGTGTACAGAGCCACTGCTGCATAAACCAAGCTTCTCAGTCTTCATTGATTCAGTATTTTTTTTTCTTTTTGTTTATCTGTCCATGTCAACTTATTTTGATTCAAGAGTCCATCTGCTGACATTCATTTCTTTTACGGGTCACATACAAAGAACGTGTGCCTTCTTCTTGTGTTTGCTCCTTGTCAGTGCCTTCAGTCATTACAGCAAGATGAAAGCAGTTAGTCAGCTTCAAGGACTTGTGATTGCACTAAAACACAAGCAGCAGGGAGGCTCTTGAAACAGCTGACAGACTCACAGACTGCACTGATTCATCTGAGCACCTGCGAGCTATAGAACAGATCCAGTTCTTTCAAAGTCTATGTTCTTTCCATCATTCAAGATTTTTAGTTATTAGGATTTAACTGTGCATATGTGACAAAAAGCTTGTTGAAATAACTTAAAGATAGGAAACACCATACATCCAATTATGCACAACATTTGTCTCTTCTAAAGCATTTTTTTAGACTGTGGATTGTGTCTTTTTATATTCAAGAGGCTTTATTTCATTTTATATTCTGTCTGTTTCTTTTGGGAAAAGAAAAGACCTTCTCATCAGATTTTTTTTCTCACTCTGACTTTGCCTTAGGATTGCGCAAAATTCATTTTGCAATGTTGCAAGCCTTTCAAAAATGTAGACTGGGGTTTACAAATTAGGCAGGCTGGAGATTTTTCACATTACTTTCTTAGGCTAAAGGCGCAACAAACAACTGTTTCTCACAGACTTTCTGGCTTGAAGCAAAAAAGTCGTACCAATAGGTAAGTGTCTAAAAAATTAAGTTCATAACATTACTGTAGAATTACAGAATTAAAAGTTGGTTTTTGTTAGAACTCAGGCCACAAGTATTTTTGCCTCAGCAGGTAAAGTTGACTTGTATCACCAGGGTTTCTTTCATCTTAGAAATCTGTCTTTTTGAAACGTATTTTCTGCCTGGATTTATTATGCACAACATTCCTCTTCTTTAGAGGAAGCAGCAGATTTTCCCAATAAAGGCCTGCTACGAACTGTGCACAGAGCGTAGACAGAAGGAAATGTGGTGTAATGCTGTAGCTCTGCTTTCATGGATATCGAGGTAGCACTTCTGCTTCTTATTACTCCTTCTGCATCTTGCGCCTAAGTGTTTTGTTAGGAAACTTCATCATGCTGATGTTTTATTTGCACTGCTTCTCCTCTTCCTTTATTCTCCAGTGGTCACTGTTCTAAGTTTTCAAGTGTTTTAAATTCAGCAGCAGCATATTCTCGTTTTGCTAACTTTAGCTCAGGTAATTTTCCACAGTTTTGTCAGTAAAGATACTTTTGGAATTTATTGCCTTAAAAGTAAACTGATTAATACTTTAAATGACTGCAACATTGACAAATGGAGCAATAAAGTTGAGATA
Source organism: Poecilia latipinna (assembly GCF_001443285.1). Taxonomy (NCBI): domain Eukaryota; kingdom Metazoa; phylum Chordata; class Actinopteri; order Cyprinodontiformes; family Poeciliidae; genus Poecilia; species Poecilia latipinna. The sequence continues at coordinate 206,047 of NW_015113739.1, forward strand.
TCAACTTAACACATTCTGCGTACTACTTGTACACAGAATGCATATATACTGCAGTCTACTACTGCAGTGAGTAGTGCACTGACTACTCGCTGCAGTCAATCTATTCACATTTATTGTAAGAATTTTGATTTATTGTGACATGACAATAATATATTCCAATTTATGATCTTTGGATACTACAAAAACAACTGTTTTGCTTGAATTATTATTTTCATGATTTTTTGCCATCATTTATTCCATGAGCACAAAAAAAATCAGTACATTCAAAAGCTATTAATAAATGTGCTTATTGTGTGCATCACACTTTTGTCACTGGTGTCCTGAAGAGGCCCATGTTTAGAGCAGCATTTGTGTTTGTGTTGTGACAATTGCTGTACCATGTCATTAATAAAAATAATACTGCAAAGTATTGTGAATAGCAGTAACATAGATTTTCTTTAAACCTTAAGACAGGCTCATCTACTTTTGTAATAAAATAAAATCATGTGGTGGCACTACTCATTGTGTTGAAGTTTAGACGAAGACCCAATTGTGCCAGCCTGAATTGTGAGTCACAGCAGTACACTGCAGCGCTCTTAGATAATGATCTTGTTGTGACAGAAGGGATCATCACAAAGTTGTGTCATACAGTTCACTTACACACAAACACAGGAATATCTTCTTTTTCCAGCCATTCAGACCCTGCATTATGAGTCTGAATGGCCCATAATGCAGTTATTACCAAATGCTCACCTTCTTACTTAGTAATCAAGTATGTTCACATAATATCCATCCCTTCAGTGGGTTTTCTATTCCAATGCAAATTTCCATCTGCCGTTTTCTGTACCCAAATAAGACAATGCATGTTTCTTGTCACAAAAATATATATTTTTTGGAGCGGGGAATGACAGGGCAACCTGCTTATGGTGCATAGGTATTATACCTGACAGTCACATCCATATACTCTGGTTCTGCCCACCTGTTCAGATGTTCTGGGGCTGGATATGTGAAAACCTATCAAAGTGTCTGAAATGTAGTATTCCACCTTACCCCCTTGTTTACTTATTGGACAACTTTAGTGATTCAGTTGAAATTCAGTTCACATGGTTCCCATTGACTTATGTGTTGCTAAGAAAACTGTCCTCCAGAACTGGGGAAAAAAATATTTTAGTGTTAACCAATATAGAGGCCTTTTGTTAGACCATATTAGTCTTGAGACAGCCTCTGCCTCCACATTAGAGCAATCTCTCTGGGTTCCTTTGATCGGTTCCATCACCTAGTGGGACGGGGGGCTTTTGGTTTCGTTCCATGGGGTATTATTGCTGTATTGGGGTTTTAAGAGGTGACTTATGAGCTGCATGCAATGTCTTTAGAGAGTCTGCCAGCAGACATACTGATCTGGTAGCTGTGGGACTGGGATTTTAAGGTATGTCAGGCTTGAGTCATGGCTGGTATATCGTGGTTGTTTTAGGTCTGGGGAACCCCTAGTCACATTTGATGCATTGGTAGGGGTTAGGAGCCAGCAGGGAAGTTATCACCTCATTGCTGGTGCTTTCTAAGTTGGAGCAAGCTCAAACTTCTATTTGTTATGGGGGTTGACCAAATGTTGGGGTGGCTGTACCTTATCTTCTGTGCTGGGGCTTGGTGGACACCCTGGGGGGTGCCGGGGCTTTCCTCTCTTGATGGATCTCAGCAAACGGGGGGCATTTCTGCTGTCTCCCAACCCTACCTGTTTAAATGTATTAATAACAACACAAATCAACACTACAGTACATTTGAGTAGAAGCAGATTTGCTGGTGTTTTTCTTGTATTCCCTTTATCCTTGTCCCTCTCTTCTATTCTTATCCCCCTCTTTAGCTTGCAACATTTTGCCCTGTATTTGTTTTCTTAGCTCTCTTTTTCCCTTCTTTTCCGGAGCATTATAGAGGAAACTGTAATGCTTGACTTGTGGAAGTAAATCTGTTGGGCTTCTCATTTGTACTCAAACAACGATTCTGAGTTCTACACTGCAAGATAGGATAACTTACAAAAACATTCTTGGACAAAACATTTACATCTGTGATGACCCATTCACAGAAAAAAATATATGAACATTTTAAATGTTGGATTATTCTTTACTCCCAACATCATTAGCTAAGTATGTTGTAGCATGTTATCACCATGTTAGTGTGTCAGACGTGTGAGATCCCAGCAAGTCACATTGGAGAAAAAGAGCCTCTTGTAGGCCTTTTCAGATACTTGTAGGCCTTCTCAGATACTTGTAGGCCTTCTCAGATACTTATAAGCCTTCTTGACAGTATTCTCTGAATTGACTCCATGGGAGGTAATATCCATCAGCGCAAACATTTCCAGATAAAAAGCCAGGAAAACATGTTGGCACTCACAGCTTATGTGACTGAGACTCATTAGGTTTTATGCTGTCTGAACTTTTTCACACACATGCAGAGCAGCTCCCTGCACTCATTTCTTGGAGTGTTTTCAACAATTTTGTGAGACTCATTTGGCTTTTAGAATGCTTGCTTTGAAATGCTCCACTTCCTAGACTTCTTGGTATTGCTTAGGGAATGCTTTGAAAGGATGATGATTGGCAATGTGGACATATGCTTGGCTTCATTTAGATCTAGCTCACACAATAGGACATTTTTGTTAAAACTTTTTTTTTCTTTCAAATCTTAAATATGCACTCTTAGTTTTGTATGTGAAGCTTTATGCGGTGTGATCCTATGTCTTTCCACACTGGTCTTGAGTTAGTGCCTGTCTTTTGAGGACATTATTCAATTTATGTATTGCTTATGTTACCATGTAACTTTACTATTTCATAATTAACAAATGGTACTTTTGTCCATATGGTTATGAAGCTTGTCTGTCATCATTATTTGGCTTATGTTTGAGTTAGAATCTGCAATTATTCAGATATTAAAACATACATCGTCCTTTTTTTAGCCTTAGTCCACTATTGTTTGTATAAGTTTAAGTGTTATAAAAAAGTGCATTACTGTTGCCTTTCTATCGTAGTTCTGAAGCCACATGTGCCATGTTAATTTCTTTGATAATTTTGTCATCTGTGGAAATATATTTAATGGTACATTCTGTGTGTTGTTGTAGGCCTGGGTATTACAACGCATCCTATAAGTTGATAATTTTATATACTATACATTCATTTATTCAATTAATTTAACTAATAAAGGTTTCATTTGTGAACAGTATGAAACTACTTACATATATATGTCTGTTCTATCTATTCTACCCATCTGTATATTTACTTGAATGTGAAGTCTGTAGGCTAAACTGAAACCTAAAATTATTAATAATTTTAGGTCTGTTTTCCAGAGGAAAATATTGTCTTTGATCCTTTAATGTGTACAGTACATGTTCAAGCAGACTTGCATACTATTCTTTCTCTAGAAATCTGTGAATAAATTACTGTAAAGCTTAGTTCAGTTGCCCTCAAGATGAACAGTATACATTTCACTGATTCTCTGACTTCCTACTCAGTCATATTTTTTGCATTTTTCTGTATTCCATACAGTTTATATTTAAATTATGAAACACACATTTCATGGTTATTAGTAAATATTACCACATTTAAATGCAAAGCTATGGCAGTATTTGAGGTGAACTTGTCTCTATTAATAGACTGCTCTAATTAAAGATATTTATGTAACTTGCCAAAAAAAAATAATATATGCTCCTGGTTTTTTGTTTGGCACAGTTTGCTTCACAGCTCAATTTTTAGGATTCCTGTGATGCAGATGGTGGTGGGTAATTAGAGGCTGAAATATTTCAGTTTTATGAGCGTAGTTTCTGGCCAAGCTCACCACAGAAAGCAGACTGCCCCCTGTTATTCCTCAAGCCTAATTGACCATCAGTGAGGACTGGTGTGCTTAAGTTGTTGACAAAAGATGCTATGTGGTTTCCATAAATGTGCCAATTTTCTTTACAGCAGATTTCTGATTTTTTATCTCGGCACCTCAGCTTATAGCTTAATAAGCAGTTTGTATTGCCTTTTTATTTGTGCTATATAGACAGTAACACAAACCATTATCCTTCATATGCCAATGCTTTTGTTTTTGGAATATCTTTTCTATCTTGAAATGAAAACACTGTAGTTTCTCATCCTTTTTCTTTATGTTTTTTTGTTTTTGTGATTGCATGAACTGTAGCCTTAAGGCAACATGTAAAGCATAGACAAAGCCACTTAGTGTGTTTGAATCTGCAACCAATTTGGTTGTTAAAACTGGATGAAATACTGTACCAATTTCTCTGTCAGTAGGATTTTCAGAGAAAAAGCATCATACATTCCACTTATCTGAAGACAGGTTGCAAACACCATGCAGCCAAAGCTGCTGAATACAGGAGGAATATTAGGGAAGTGATACATTTAAGACGTTATCAAATGACTTACAAATTTTACATTTAGTTAGGATCACATACTAAACTCATGTCTAATGTCTAAACTTAGAATTGAATTGAAACGTGCGTAATTGCATCTGAAAGGACTTTTGATTTGTTCCTGCATATTGTGAGGCGTTGTTAGTGTAAGAGAGAATTTGAGTCCTGGACAATAATTACAATCAATTCTGGTTTGATATGTGAATTTGTGATTACTTCTTTCCACTCCCTGCACAGGCAGTGTGTGTTCCTAAAACACAACCCGTCACCATTTTTTGAATTGACAGCGTGTCTTGTTGTAGAGTGAATAAAAGAGGTTATTGCAAAGATCTGCCAAGTATGATTATTTTCCCCAGTCAGTTATTTTTTATATGTGTATCAGTTTAACTATACTCTATACCAGTGACGTGCGGTGAGGTTCATTGCTGGTGACGCACTGACTTATGGCTTAGACACCATGCATGTTATTGGACGTACAGAAATTTCGCGCAAGCATACAACGCTGGACGGCAAAAAGACTAATCCTTTACATGTCATCCTTAGCTGCGTTAACTCAGTGAAACTTAGAAATGTAGGTATTGATTTTGTGCTATGATTCGCAGCAAAGTGATCTGTATTCGTCAAGCT